>NC_080790.1:63393299-63553299 GCF_028018385.1 Neofelis nebulosa
GAGCTACCCAGGCACCCCAAAGCCCCTTCATCTTTAGATGTTCATGACCAAAATTTTATCATTTGGTCCATATAAACAAGTTTTGTCTTCGTCCTTGAGTGAGAATAAAATGCTTTTTCTAAGAAAGATTGGTACCCTCAGTGTATATGTTTGCTTTCTCAGTTCTTCTCACCAAGAAAAACCTGAGCCCAGGAATTCAGAGAATATGTAGGCAGGAGCTGGGTCATTTCAGGGGACAGCAAAACAGCCATCTTGTTTATTACTATAAAATGGAAAATAGGCAATCTACCCACTTCAAGAAATGTTTATTTAGCTCCTACTGTGTTTGGGGCTCTGAGTCAGTTCTGATAATGCCACGTTACATTTTCAAAGCACTTTAAATGATTTGAAATGACGTCAACATGAGCTATATTAGAGGATCCTCAGAGAAGTTCTCTGAGGAGGACAACCCAGGAGTATGTCTCCAGTTTTACGTGGGGGAGCAGAAGCCCACAGGTATGCGAGAGTCCCCTTGGTCTTGGCCCTGCTGCGTGGCCAAGCCAGGGCTGGACTCCAATACACTCGGTTCAAATCCACTCTGCTTTGTCCTTTGCTGCCCCCTATTCAGATCACCATTGGATACCTTTCTGGGAGAAGAGAGGTTAGAGAACAATGATTTAGCTTCAAGATAAATTTGGGTCAGTCTTACCTATGCCTTTTGTTGCTGCTTTTTATTTATTTATTTATTTATTTATTTTACTTGTTTTTAATTTTTATTTATTTATTTATCTTGGGAGCGAGAGAGACACAGAGAGAGAGAACAAGTGGAGGAAGGCCAGAGAGAAGGAGAGACAGACTCCCGAGTAGGCTCCACACCGTCATAACAGAGCCCGATGCAGGGCTTGAACTCATGAACTGTGAGATCAAGACCTGAGCCGAGATCGAGAGTCAGACACTTAACTGACTGTGCCACCCACATGCCCTGCTGCTTTTTATTTTAAAAAAAAAAAGTTTATTTTTTAATTTGTTTGGTTTTTCTAAATAAACGGATCCACTTGAGCAGAGTTTGAATTATTCAAAATGGCTTAACTCAAGCCCGAGTGTCCTTGATATCTAAAGATCAAAGAAATGTGGAATGAGGAGACTTGGAGAATGGAAGGCAGAAAATCCATAGGTAAGGGGGAACGCGGGCAGGGGCCTGCTACAGCTCGCTACTGCCACTTTAGCATTGACACGAGAACTGAACTCATTAGTCTGATAAATATCACAGCCACCCAAAGAAACAGAGGGAGGGTCTGCTTGCCCCGGAGTGACAGATAGAAAACTCAGAGACAGAGGCTTTCTAAAGACATGGGCCATTGATAACAAAGCTGATGATAACGGTTGAGACTTCTGCCTGGCACCCTTGCTGCCTACCACAGACCCCCGCTTCATTTCCGGAAATGTTTTGCTTTCCCTTTAAAAACACTCTGGGCCTTGAAAAAAATGAAATCAAACCACTTCCCTCTAGGCAGGTGTGTGTGTGTGGCAGCACACACACACACACTCACAGTCATTTAACAAGGATGAGAGGGCATGATCCCAAAGGCTTTCCAACCTCCTGTCCAAGGAGAGTTCCCAGCTAGCCTAATCACTCTGGCAACAGCACACCTGAGCATTTCCCTCTCGGCACAAAGGAGGAGAGAGGGACGCGGAAGCTAGTTCTGTCGGACAAACAGTATCTGAGGCCACTACAGCCAGTAGATGTTCTCCCATTTAAGGGGCCTTAACAAGCAAGTTGGGGAAATCATCTCTTCGAAGTTCAGATGTGACTCAGCCACTGCTTTGAAGTAGCTAAGTTGGTAGAGTCTGCTCTCCATCCATTTTTTTTCAAATAATAATAATAAAATTTGAAAATTATGATAATTATGTGTTCTGTACACTGGATAGGGGCAGACTGCTGCAAAGCATATTTTCTAATGTAATTAAGGCTTTCAGCAGATCCCTCCCAACTGCAATTGTTATTTCAAAAGTGAATTAATAAATCATGTCCAGCCTGCTCAGAATAGAAATTTGTCTTGAGTATTCTTGTTGCAACCTGCAAACTGTGATTCAGAGTAGGAAGAGAGAAGCTGGGTAGAGTGTCCATCAGGTTGGCCTGTGTGGAGTTCCAACCTTGGCTAAACTTTTGGGGAGAAGGTTTCAGCTCAGACATCTGGAACCATTTCTAAGCTTTATTGCAAACAATATGCAAATAGTCTTTCCCCTATGTTCACTCATGTTCCCTATGCTAAACTCGAAGCAATTAAATCTGACTCCTGGGTGCCCAGGGGACTCAGATCTCCTGTGGTTTACATAGAGCACTTTAGCTATCATGATGAATTAGTGTAAGGCCTGGTAATGCACCTTTGAGTATGTGAGGCCTTTTAAGGCTCTTGGAGGTCAAGCCTGTGGCTGTATAAAGTACATTTTCCCTTGGCAGAGCAGAGCCTCTGACGGCATGCAAGGTTGTATTTCTCTATTCATCACAGGCTCCAGATTCCAAACGTCCAAACTCACCATTCTGCTTCTCTGGACAGCGGATGTCTCTGGCCTGTGATAATTCAAAGTAAATATTTACCAAGAAGGCCTGGCAGGACGTTTGCATGCTTGGTGAAAGAGTGACATGTCAGTTCCGAAGAGAGGTATCATTTCTCTTTTTGACCAAGCACAGAGAGGGTGCAAAACCGAGGCACAGGCACCACTGATTGGAGATCTCCTCCCTGGACCCAGTAGGTTCTAGCCAGGGGGGATCTCCCTTTCATAGGAGAGGCTGGAAGACAGCATGCATGGCCCAGAGGCCTCCCTGGTCAGCGTGATCTACACAGGTAGGTGATGGAGGGAAGACATACTGAAAGGGGCCACAAGGCATGATCCCTCATGATAAGCCCACACTCGCTGTTTGGCCTTATGGAAATTTTTATTTCTTTTGGTTATTAATTCCCATGGGTAAGATGAGAGAATTGCAGAACCATTTTGATGGTCTTTTCCAGGAACAGAACATGGTGGCTCTATTTTGGTCAGCAGTGTATATTTGCTGGTCTGTGCTTTGTGTGTGGTACAGGGAAATGCATCAATTATAGAGACTGAAATCTGTACCACTCTCCGTGCCGTTTCCTCTCCCCAGCTCTGTCAGTATCTCTCTCACCAACCTCCTTCGCTTTCCTAGCTGTGTGAGCTTTGACAATGTCCTTAGCCAATCTGAATCTCTGTTTCCTATCCATCAAGTGGGATGACGGTGGAGCTTAGAGAGAGGTTGTGAGCTTTAAATGGGAAAACACACATGTAGCTCACGATAAGCATTCAGAAGGGGCTAGATATTAACAGTATCTGTAGATTTAGCATTCCCTAGGATCCTCCCTGTACATTCTTGCCTCTGTGTTTTTCATTGTAGTAGTTTCCTACGGCTGCTGTACCACAAACTGAGAGGCTCAAACAACAGAAATACATTGTCTCGCAGTTCTGGAGCCTGGAAGTCTGAGATCAAGGTGTCAGCAGGGCCATGTGTCTGGAAGCACTAGGGAAGGAACCGTTCTGGGCCCCTCTCCTGGCCTCTGGTATTTCCTTGACTCGAGATAGCAGAACACCAGACCCCACCTGGCATTCTCCCTGTGTGTGTGTGTCTATACCCAAATTTTCCCTTTTTATAAGGATACCAGTTATGTTGGATTAGGCGTCCGCCCTACTCCAGTATGACCTCCTCCAACCTATTTGCATCTTTGATGATCCTACTTCCAAATAAGGTCACATTGTGAGGTGCTGAGGATTAGGACTCCAATATTTGAATTTTGGGGATGGGGATGCAATTCAACTTGTAACAGTCACAGTCATAGCTCCTGTCTTTAACCAAACACCTCTCTTAATCTTCTTCCATTTCTAAGCTCCTACTTGCTCCTTTGAAACATGGGTTAATGTCTTAAGCCTTCTCTCATGCCCATCAGGGCTCAGAGAACCTGGGTTGAAGGCAGGTTGAAGCCTGCCTACATTAGAACAAATGCAATGACCCTCAAGGTCAACCAGAGCTCTGAGCTTGAGAAGGTCACAGGAGCTGAGTACAGGGAGTTTATTGAGGTGACACAGGAGAAGATCCCGCACCCTGCAAAGTACCAGAATTCCCTTGATTAGTCATAATACAGGTATGGGAAATGAAGGAAGCTGGACAGCTGCCATCTTCCTATCTGTATTTAATTAAAATCGGAATCAAGTGCAAAACAGACTCAGAGAGGAAAGCGCTGCTTCCTTGTACAAATGTTCAGAGGAGGTATTGGTTGGACAGCACTATTTAGTGGGAAAGCCTTCACATCAAATCTCCCTGATGTTTAGCATTAAAGTGTTGATTCTAGCGGCATCAGAAGCTGCTGGCAAGCCATTTGAGAGTCACGTGAGAGCTGGCTGGCCAGCCCTAGTAGAGGCAACTCACAAGATTTAAAAAAAACAGGAGAGGGGCCTCTAGGTGGCTCAGTCAGTTGAGCATCTGACCTTGGCTCATGTTATGATCTCGTGATTGAGTTCGAGCCCCTGGTCGGTCTCTGTGCTGACAGCTCAGAGCCTAGAACCTGCTTCAGGTTCTGTGTCTCCCTCTTTCTCTGCCCCTTCCCTGCTCACACTCTGTCTGTCTGTCTGTCTGTCTCTCTCTCTCAAAAATAAGTAAACATTAAAAAAAATTAAAAAATTAAAAAACAGGAGGAACATTCACCAGTAGTCAGCCACCTCAGTGGCCTAATGAAGTGTTTTACTTTAAGATCCTGCTTTAAATTAGTGGTTTGTTTCCTAAACGTTTTCTCTAGAAAGTGTATCTATCTATCTATGTGTATGTGTATATATATATATATATATATATATATATATTAGACAAAGTAGACAAACTAGATAAGTAGATAGATACATAGATGATAGATAGATAGATAGGTGATAGATCATTGTTGATGTTTAAAAAAGATACTGGCTCTTTTATACTCTTAAAAACAGACTTTACTGAAAAATTATGTAAGAGATACCTGCTTTCTCATAGGGCAACATCATTAAATGGTAGCTATCTCACTCAGCTCTGGGGAGAGTTGGGGGCAGAGCTGAAAATCCCATGAGGATGGGGCCAGTCCAATTGGATGTTTAGAGGAAAACCATAATCCACGATCCCTTGGGGGGACACAGTTCTACACCAGCACAAAGTGGAGAAACGCAGCCACGTCTCTGACATGCAGAAACAATGGAGTCTTTCCTGTCTAGTGAAAAGAGATAGAGGCTTAGGGAAGCCTCATAGCAAGTCAAGACCTTTGGGAGAAGTTATATGAGAACAGGTGAGAGACAGTGAATGAGCACTGACTTTAATTGAAAACAAACTCAGAATGAGAGGAAAATGGAAAATATCAGTAGGCTCCTTCAATTATGTTTATGACTTTCTTCCTTTGTTTTTTGAAGTTGATTGATTGAAAACTCCTCTGAGCCATTTAACAAAGCATTACTTACATTAAGCTTGGGAAAAATACCAAAGAGAATAGCACTTTGATTCCACTAATAACCTCTTACCTTATTAAAGTAGAAATTAAAAAAAAATCTAATTACCTCTTTGCCAGACTTCTGACTTATTCATGTTTTGCTTTTTGCCCTGTGTAAAGTGTTTCCTGACATTGATACAAGATGTTTTCAGCTGTATTAATGTAGTGTAAGTTTAGTTGTATGATCAGAAAATCAAAAGCAACAGATAAAAATTTCATTTTTCTCCAAGATAAAAAGATATATTTATTTCTGTCCCAGACAGCATCGTGAGGCTGATATGAGGTCATTCAGAGCCAGACTGGTCCTCTGTGCATTGGAAACCTTGGGTTCCTTCTCAGTTGTTTCTTTGCCATGTAGGGCATTGCTCTCGTGGAAGATTTGCACCACATCACACTTCATTCAGCAAAGAGGCAGGGAAGGAGAAAAAGACGAACATCTCCTTTCTTTAAGGACACGTCCTGGGAATTGTATGCCTCACTTTCCCTATGATGCAGTTGGTTAACAATTTAGTCACATGGCCACACCTGATTGTTATGGAGACTGGGAGATGTAGTTTTATTTTGGGCAACCATATGGCCAGCTGAAAACCTGGAGGTTTTTCTTTTTTTATTATAAAAAAAATATACAGTGGTAGGGGATGGAGACATCTGCCCTTTCTTTTTTTTTCTTTTTTTAATGTTTATTTATTTTTAAGTGAGAGAGAGAGAGAGAGAGAGGGAGAGATCCAGTGGGGGAGGGGCAGAGAGAGAGGGGAAGAGAGAGAATCTGAAGCAGGCCCCACACTGTCAGCATGCAGCCCACTGTGAGGCTTGAACTCATGAAACCATGAGGTCATGACCGGAACCAAAATCAAGAGTCAGGCGCTTAACCGACTGAGCCACCCAGGAGCCCCTATCTTTGTTTTAAAGTAGTTTGATTATGATGTTCCTGTGCACATTTTTTTCTTTGTATTTATCCTGCTTGGGATCTCCTAAGCTTCTTGATCCTGAAAATGTATGTTTTGTGAAACTTGGAACTTGTCAGCCATTATTTCTTCAAACAGTTTTTGTAGGTCTTTCTTTCCCTCCTGGGGCTCCAATTACATGGGTGTTTGATCTTTTGTTATTACACGCATACCTTGGAGATGTTGCAGGTTTGGTTCCAGACCACTGCAATAAAGCAAGTATCACCACACAGAAAGTCAGATGAATTTTTTGGTTTCCCAGTGCATATAAAAGTTATGTTTCCGTCATACTGTGGTCTATTAGGTGTGCAGCAGCATTATGTCTAAAAAAATGTGCATATCTTAATTAAAAATACTTCATTGCTAAAAAATGCTAACCATCATCTGAGCTTTCATCAAGTCATAATCATTGATCACAGACAGCCATAACAAATTTAATCCAAATGAAAAAGTTTGAAATATTGCAAGAATTACCAAAATATGACACGGAGACACGAAGCGAGCAAATACCTTTGGAAAAGTGCCGCCCATAGACCTGCTTGGCGCAGGGTTGCCACAAAACTTGTTTGTAAAAAACACTATAATTTGCGAAGCTCAATAAAGCAAAGTACAATTAAACAAGGAGTGCCTGTACATTACCTGTCCTGGAGACTTCTTATTTTCTAAATCTTTTGTTCTCTCTGTTCTTCAGATTTGATGATTTCGAATCACCTGTCTCCCACTTCATTGACTCTCCTTACTTACCTCCACTCTCCTGCTAAGCCCATCCAATTATATTTTTCTTTCATATATTACAATTTTCCGGTTCTAGAATTTCTGTGTGGTTCCTTTTTAAGTTTTTATATCTCTGCTAAGCTATCCCATATTTTATTAATTATAAGCATATTGTCTTCTTCCTCATTGTGCATAATTATAATTGTCTGTTCCAGAATCCTGGTCATCAAAGGGTTGGTTTCCATGGATTGTCTTTTATCTTAAAAGTGGGTAGGGGCGCCTGGGTGGCGCAGTCGGTTAAGCGTCCGACTTCAGCCAGGTCACGATCTCGCGGTCCGTGAGTTCGAGCCCCGCGTCAGGCTCTGGGCTGATGGCTCAGAGCCTGGAGCCTGTTTCCGATTCTGTGTCTCCCTCTCTCTCTGCCCCTCCCCCGTTCATGCTCTGTCTCTCTCTGTCCCAAAAATAAATAAAAAACTTTGAAAAAAAAAATTAAAAAAAAAAAAAAAGTGGGTAACATTTTGAAGTATATTCTGAATGTTGTAAATATTTTGTTACAAAGATGTTGGATTCTGGTATATCACCCCAGAAAGACAAGTTGTTTTCTTTCTCTTAGGAGGTAACTAAGTTGGTCAGATTCAAGCCAAAAATTCTGTCTCTTGAGCTACACGTCAAATCCCAGTTCAATTCTTTAATATTTAGCTGGAATCCATTTTACCCAGGTATGGATCAGAGTAAAGCCAGAGATTTGGGCAGAGATTCTTGGCACAGAAATTGGAGTTCCTTCTCCTTGTCTTTCTCCTTTCTGGGATGGAACCCTACTTTCCAGTTGCTGTGTTTGCCTCGAGCTCTTTCTTCTGTTCCTTTGTGTCAAAAGCCTGGAGGTTTTCTATTAGAGATTTTAGAGTCTTAGTGCCAGCTGTGACTTGACTGTAATCTAAAAGCCATAAAAATTGGTAAATCCACATGCCATTCTCTTTTTCATAGTGCCATCTCTCGCCAGAATCTACCTGCTTTGTTCAATCTCCAATGCCTTTGAGTCATTGTCCGTGAATTTTGTCTGTAGTTTAGACTAGGGGAGCATAGTTATTGGGGGATAACTAGCATTCTTTACCCACAATATCCTTCCCTACATTTGTGCTTTTTCTATAGAACACTCTTTTGCTTTTGTATCATTCTCAATTTTTTGAAGAAACTTACCACTGAGTGCTTTGTAACGGGACACAAAGACTTGCTTTGGGATGCCTGTGTTTCCCAAATTTGGTATATAAAACTTCTTAATTTTGAAGTAAAAAATTTGAGTGTTATCTCGTATATTGCAGTGAGATAGCCTAGGAAACACAGTTTCTTTCTATACTATACAAGAGTTTAATTGTTTAGATAGAATATACTAGCTGATAATCATACTCGTAGAGTCATAAGGCTCTCTCTGTGATCAGCCTTAATCATCCCTAAAGAATAAAGACTAGAACTCTTGATGTTGCTAACATCGAAATAGTATAAACAGGCTAAGAACAATTATTAGCTTTTCACTTAATGGTATATTATTAATAGTAGTATATCAAACAAATCAGCAAGAGAGCATTGATTGCCTACTAGGTATTGAACACTGTGTTATATTAGTATAAGTACCTGTGTTACTGTATTGTCACTCTGAAAAAAAATCTACATTCTTCTTTGAGAAATTGACAATGTTTTTAACCTGCAACCATAAAGGGTCTAATCTATTATAAATTTCAATTTTCAGGACTAAAAGCACAATCTAGTATTTGGTGTGGTACTTGCATATTTCCCAGAGAGCTTCCTTCCTTTCTTCCTTCCTTCCTTCATTCTTTCCTTCCTTCCTTCCTTCCTTCCTTCCTTCGCCTTCTTACGAGGGCTGCAAGGGTATGCAAGCGGAAGTGTGAAGCTCATTTTCATAAGAGATATAAATCTGAGAGCTAAAAATGAAAAGAAATCTCTTCTGGTGGAATGTTTCTATTTTACTATAGATTTAAGAGCCTGTCTCTATCCTGGTGGGATTACTCCAAAATATGAACAATTGAAGTAAAAATTATTAAATTTATTTCAGAGAAAAATAGTAGAGCACTTAAGAGAGAACAAGAACTAAAACACAGATATAAAAAAATATAGATCAAGAAATACATCTCTGTTTTTCTGATGCTTTTAGACCAATGCTAATCCAACATTAGAAACTAGAGGACTGTTAACACCTGTAAGGTACTCAGAAAACTATAGGTTCAACAAGAAATGTGTGAGTAGCTAAATGAATAAATAGGAATCTGAAAAATTTTAAATGTTAAAAAAGTACCCATTTTCAAAGAGAAATGGGACCTACTGCATTCAAAGAGCCTTTTATTGGGCATCATCGAGATATGAGTTCTTCTCATTAATAGGAATTTAAACCATAGATTTTTGAAAGATTGTTTTTGTTTCATTTTCTTTTAATTTTTTTAAACATCTATTCATTTTTGAAAGAGTGAGACACAGCGTTAGCGGGGGAGGGGCAGAGAGAGAGAGACACAGAATCTGAAACAGGCTCCAGGTTCTGAGTTGTCAGCACAGAGCTCGACATGGGGCTCGAACTCACGAACCATGAGATCATGACCTGAGCTGAAGTCAGACGCCCAACCAACTGAGCCACCCAGGAGCCCTGGTTTGTTTTATTTTAATTCCAGTGTAGTTAACATACAGTGTTGTATTAGTTTCAGGTGGACAGTATAGTGATTCAACAATTCTATACATTACTCAGTGCTCATCATGATAAGTGTACTCTTAATCCCCTTCACCTATTTCACCCATACCTTCACCCACCTCCCCGCTTGGTAAACACCAGTTTGTTCTCTGCAGTTAAGGGTCTGGTCTTGGTTTGTCTCTTTTCTTCTTGATTTTTCAACGATTTTTAAACCAAGGGAATGGCTAGCAAAAAAAAAAAAAAAAAAAAAGAGGTTTATTACTTATTCATGACTTGAAAGTATTTCTTGACCTTGTAACATCAATGATCACTCTCCTGAGAGGCCAGATAGCAGAGTAGTTAAGAGCCAGGATATTAGATCCTCTTTTGCCAATTGTAAGCTCTGTTATTTAAGACAGATTACTTATAAACTTAGTGCCTTAGGGTTTTTTCCTCTGTAAAATGGGTTTAATAAGCCTATTCCATTGGGTTCCTATGAGAAGCAAATTATTTAGTAAATATAAAGAAGTAACCATTACCATTACAATAAATGATACCAGAGCTGGACATTTGGGGTACTTTTGTTTTAATATTCTGGAACTCCATTTAATAATTTGAAACCAATTTGACAATAAACTTCATATATTGAAAAAAATTTTAAAACACAAAAAATAAAAAAAAATTATTACACTGGGGCATCTGGATGGCTCAATCCATTAAGCGACGGACTCTCGGTTTAGGCTCAGGTCATGATCTCATGGTTTGAGAGTTTAAGCCTTGCCTCGGACTCAGTGCTGTCAATGCAGAGACTGCTTCAGATTCTCTCTCTCTCCCTCTCTGGCCCTCCCTGCTTGTTCTCTCTCTCTCTCTCTCAAAATAAATAAACTTTAAAAAATCTTCTTACGCTAATATTGGTTAACATATGTAGAATTCGTATAATGTGGATGGCAAACCATTTATCTGTAGGAAGCATTAGTTCTAATCTTTTCTCCATCATCGATTGGCTGTATGTCTGTGGGCAAGACCCTTTTCATAACATGAGGCATTCAGATTCCTCATCTATAAAATACTGAACCTAAAGTTACTAAAGGTAGTAGGTTTGTGTTTTGTTCACCAGGGCTTAGTGCAGTGCCTGAAATGTTAGTATTATTAAATAATGGTCGTTGAAATAAAAAACAATAGCATTTTACCTGCATGAATATGAAACATCAAATGAGATGCTCTCTAGAGAGCCCCTGAAATTCTAAGATTCATGACTACTTATTAGACATTTCTAATGGATAGAAATTAAATTTGACTATTGTATTTTAAATGATGATAATTTTCAAAATATAATGTGTTATCCTTTACCAACCAACCGTCCGTTGATGAGCATTAAATTATTTTCTGGTATAAGAGATAGGTCTCAAATGACATGGAATCTCTTGCCTGGTCCTCTCTGTTACAAAGATCATAGCTAAATACAAAGGTGCATTTTTCTGGTGCAGGAACATGGTCTTTTCTACTGCAGATCTAATAAGTTCAAACAAGATTTTAATGTCGATTCATGTTGCATCTTCAGAACATGGCATACTGGTCCCTGACGCAGGGAATACTGTGTCTCTTAGCCATCATGGTCTTCCAGAAAGGAACAAATCTCCTGTACCTAGTGAATAATGTGCTTCATATGCATGTATGTGTTCAAACACATACATATACACACACATTTCTAGTCAATGGGTAAACAAACATGCAAGAGGGCTCACTCTCTTTTCTAGAAAAAATGTGAAATTACTCATTCTCTAAGATTGAATTATCCTCTAAATGATTCCAAGACCTAAGAGAGATCTGAGAGGCAGCCATAGAGCCACTTCTTATACAATAAGATACTCTAAATAGTGCTGTTTTATTTATTTTTTAAAATTGTTTTCGACATTTATTTATTTTTGAGAGAGAGAAAGAGAAAGAGAGAGAGAGAGAGAGAGAGAGAGGTGGGAGGGGCAGAGAGAGAGAGGGAGACACAGAATCCAAAGCAGGCTCAGGTTCTGGGCTGTCAGCACAGAGCCGGACACGGGGCTCAAACCCATGAACCATGAGATCATGACCTGAGCCAAAGTCGGATGTTTAACTGACCGAGCCACTTAGACACCCCTAAATAGTCCTTTTATACATTGGCACTATATTAAAATACATTGACAACTATTAGAAGACTTAAGGGTCTTAACAGAATCATTACTTCTAACCACCTGATCGGGGACATGACTAAATAAATGGAAGGGTGCAACTTGTGGTGATTTTCTTGCTCATATGACCACCTATTCATTTGTTTACTCATTTACTGATACATTCAACCATTTGTTGTTTACTTATTATTCTACCCATCCATTTCCTCAAATTATGAAATGGATATAACATCATCCTTTCCTCATGCCCTTAAGAAGTTAACAGAATATTAGAAAAGGGAGACAATGTGGGTATGTGATTTTCCTAAAGTTTTAATGAATACCTCTAGCTAAAGTCCAGATGCTTCTCTATGAAGTCATTAAAGTACGATATAGATGTTTATCTCTTAAATTGGAAAGATGTTAACACAGTTAAACAAAAATATACATTACCATAGCTTTTCTATATGGTTGGATTAAATTTTCTTTTTGCTTCTCAGCATTTCGAACTATTCAAATTTTTTAAACATCACCTTAATTTTTTAAAAAAGTATTTTCATTAAAGATGGAGCCATAATTTTGTGCCTCAACATATATTTTCTATTTTAAACACATAAATAAATAAATAAGCCTACCCCCTTACTAGATATATCATTTGTAAATGATATATCTGATAAGGGGTTGATTTCTAAAAAGTATAAGGAACATACAACCAACACCAAAATAAATAAATAAATAATCTGAGTAAAATGGGCAAAGGACATGAATCGACATTTTTCCAAAGAAGATATACATATAGCTAACAGATACATGAAAAGATGATCGACATCACTGACTATCAGAGAAATGCAAATCCAAACCTTAATGAAATATCACCTCACACCTATCACAATGACTAGAACCAAAAACACAAGAAATAACAAGTGTTGGCAAGGATGTGGAGAAAAGGGAACCCTCGTACATTGTCAGTGGGAATGTAAATTGGTGCAGCTACTATGGAAAACAGTCTGGATGTTCCTCAAAAAATTAAAAATAAAAATATATGATCCAGTAATTCCACTATTGGCTATTTACCCAAAGAAAACAAAAACACTAATCTAAAAAGAAATATGCACCCTTATGTTTATTGCAGCATATTTATGAAGCCAACATATGGAAACAACCTAAGAGTCCATCAATAGATGAATGGGTGAAGAAGATGTTCTAATGGACAATAGGATATTACTTAACCTCTGAAAAGAATGAAATCTTGTCACTTGCAACAACACAGATGGACCTAGATGGTATTAGGCTAAGTGAAGTAAGTCAGACAGAGAAAGACAAAACACTATATGACTTCTCTTATATGTAGAATCTAAAAAGCAAAATAAAACAAACAAATAAAAGCAAAAACAGACCCATAAATACAGAGAACAAACTGATGGTTGCCAGAGAGGGGAGAGATGGGGGAATGGGCAAAAATGGGTGAAGGAAGTGGGAGAATCAGGCTTCCACTTATGGAATGTATGTCATTGGGTTAAAAGGTACAGCATAAGGAATACAGTCGATGGTATTGCATAGTGTATGGTGACAGATGGTAGCTGCACTTGTTCGGAGCATAGCATAATGTATAGAGTTATGGAACCATTATGTTGAACACTTGAAACTAATGTATCATTGTGTGTCAACTACACTTCAGTTAAAAGAAACACTGTACTTATACCAACACAAATAAATCAATCATAAAAAGATGTTCATCATCATTACTCATTAGAAAAATGCACATTAAAATGACAATAGGCTACACCCGTTAGAATGACTAAAATTAAAAATACCAACTGATGATAAAGGTGTTAAGCAGTTGGAACTGTCATATGTTAATAAAATAATAAATAAATAATTAAATGAACAAATCTTAAATGTTCCCATAAATATAAGTAATGTTACCCAGAGGAGATGATAGATGTTTTGGTTTTGGTTTTGATTTTTTGTATAGTAGGCTTTTGAGAAGCCAAAAGACAATGGATTCTTAGTTCAATGAACTGACTGAAATTAACTGTCAACCCTAGAATTTTATGCCTAGCTATACTATCTTTCAAAAATATGGACAAAATAAATACATTTTGAGACACATAAAAATGAAGGGTGCTTTTTTCCACACAGGTCTCCATTAAAAGAATGAATAAACATATGTTTCTTCAAAAATAAAATAAAACATTCCAAAAGATAGGTTCAGGGGTAAAATTAAATTGTGAAAAGCACAGAAATTGATTCAAGTGAACACATAATTTAAGTCTCTATTGGTTGACTTTTCAAGCCCTTATTTTTAAGTTCATATAAGCAAAGTTATGACTTCAGAAAATAAAACCAGGAAGAGAGAAATGTTTGGTGGTAACTAGATGGTGCTAATATTAGACTATTTAGGACAAAAGTAGAAAAAATGGGTTGCTGTAGATATTTTTTAAAAATTTTAGTCACATAATATGTTAAAAAATTAAGTGAATTGAAATGTAATGCATATACTCCAAATCAACAAAGAAATTAGATGGTGATGGTTGGAGAGGAGTATAAAGAACTTCAATTTAAAAGAAGGTTGAGGGACACCTGGGTGGCTCAGTTGGTTAATCCTCTCTTGTTTCAGTTTAGGTCATGATTTCAATGGTTCATGAGTTTGAGCCCTGCATTTTGCTCTGTGCTGACAGTACGGAGTCTGCTTGGGATTCTCTCTCTCTCCCTCTCCCCACCACCCACCGCTGGTGTGCTTTCTCTTTCTTTCAAAGTAAATAAATAAACTTTAAAAAAAATAAAAGAAGTGTAAAATGAAGAAAAGGAGGATAGTAAACAAAAATGAAGTATGATGGTAGATATAACCAAAAATATATCAGTAAACACAGTAAATGAAAATGGTATGTACAAATGCACAGTAAGTACATAAACACCTGCATTAAAATATAGAGATTATTAGGGGTGCCTGGGTGGCTCAGTCAGTTAAGCATCAGACTTCGGCTCAGGTCATGATCTCACAGTGTGTGAGTTTGAGCCCCATGTCAGGCTCTGTGCTGACAGCTCAGAACCTGCAGTCTGCTTCAGCCTGCTTCTCTCTCTGTTGCTTCCTTGCTCACGCTGTCTCTCTCTCAAAAATCAATAAACAGGGGCACCTGGGTGGCGCAGTCGGTTAAGTGTCCGACTTCAGCCAGGTCACGATCTCGCGGTCCGTGAGTTCGAGCCCCGCGTCAGGCTCTGGGCTGATGGCTCGGAGCCTGGAGCCTGTTTCCGATTCTGTGTCTCCCTCTCTCTCTGCCCCTCCCCCGTTCATGCTCTGTCTCTCTCTGTCCCAAAAATAAATTAAAAAATTAAAAAAAAAATCAATAAACATTAAAAAAATTTTTTTAAATATAGAGATTATCAGATTAGGTTAAACAGATAAAGTTCTATGTTACATAAAGGAGATCTCCTAAACAAAGTCACATTAAAAGGTTAAAAAGAAAGAAAAGAAAAAAATATATACACAGTGTAAATAGTCCCTAACAACAAGGTGGTAGCAATAGTAATATAAGACAAAATGAAGTTTAAGGAATAAAGCTCTAATGGGATTAAGAGGCCACATATTAATGATGAGGAATCCACCAGAAGATACAGGAACCACGAAGTCTATTCACCTAACAGCATAGCCAAGAACTCTGCAAAAGAAAAAAAAAAAAAATACTAAAGTCACAGACACACAGCACAGTGTCTTCTGTCTAGCCAGGCCCTTGGCCCAATGCAAGAAGGTCTCAGAGTCAGCAGGAGCCACCTTTAACCTGTGAAGAGTGTGGATCTGGGAACTGGAAGGAAAGAAAATATTTTCAGCCTGATCCTTCTGGGTAAAATCTGTTCTCCAAGACAGGCTAGGGTTGGGGTGAGAACAAAGAAACAGAGAGAAAGAAAAAGAGAGGAGGGAAGAAGGAGAAAAGGGAGGTGGATCACGGGAGCAGATGCAAACAGACTTTTCCTAACACTTCTTAAACATGCTGTTCTAACCCCATGCTAGTGCATCCTCTCATAAAGGTGAATTTATCCCTGCTGAAGAGAACAGCTGAGAGTTAGGTGATGTCTGGCTGGGGAAAGCATGAAATATTTAATCAGGACATGCCTGGTATTGGATACAACTCATCACACTCTTGGCCTCGCCAGATGTTCATTTGCCTTTCCGTTGCCCTTCTCTCCATCTAAGCTGCATTCAGTTAAAGGTGTCTTCGAAATGCAGGCTCTCAGGCATTAGCTACGGACTGTCATCTTTGGTAAAATACATGCAGGATGTATGATTGGCCTTCTTCCACTGAAGTTCAAGGCCCCTGCTACAACAACACTGCCCAGACCAATTTCAGAGTCCCTTCAAGTTTGCTTTATAAACTATCACATCAAAGAAAAATAGACAACTCAGCTGAAAATGAAATCAAAGCTGGCCTGGAACAGAGATATGGACTTGGAAGGTCAAGCTGATATTAAGCCAGCAGATGAGTTTGGTTTCTAGAGAGCAGAGGTGGGTATCACTGTGTTTTGGGGACTGAGTATCTATGTTCAGAATACATAGGTCTCTTTCTCAACTACCTTGAGATGTCCAGGCACACAAATAAATGCCCTGATAAACTCCAGACACCGTCAAGATACCAAAGTAACAGCACTACAGAGAAATGGAACCCACAAACATTTGGACAGGCTTGGCCAGAACACTTCAGTGAGAAAAAAATGTTCCACTTTATAAATAAGGAAATCGAAGCCCAGAGAAGTTAAATGACTTATTCAAAGACACTCAAACTGGTTGGATAATAATAGACCTAGGGCCAGAACTCCAAGATTATGGCTCTTTTTCTGAATAACTGATGGAATCTCCTAACTCATAAAAGTGGCCAATGGGGGGAAAATCATTATAATGCAGTTTGTTAATTTGGCTGATTGTCAGAAAGACATTCAGGTAATGATTAGACTAGACTCATTTGATGCACAGACCCATCACATCCTTTCTCCTGTACATGTGAGAGACCAAGGAATGAGTGCATGCTGAGGTTAAGCGCTCCATCTAAATAGAATTCATTATGTCAATAAAGCAGTTGGCTAATGGTTTTAGGTTTGAAATGATGTCTTTTGAACTTTATAAGTAGCTTTAGCAACTGATTCAAAAGACCCTCGGTAGCATTTAAGAGTTAAACCATACTTCAAAATTTCTTAATGTTCTACCAGAAATACAGCACAGGCATTGGGACATTCTGATTCTGGGCTGGGTTCCTTGTGAATAGGGAGATATGTAGCAAGAAAGCCCTTAAATGCTTATAGGCTTTGCATTCACTATTGAAATGCAAACCAGACATAGAGCCAAGTCAGCAAAATAATGATTACTGCAAATGGGTGTGCTAAGTTGGGTTGTTAGCAATTTATCCAAATTAAGAGTTGGGGCTTTATCATAATCACTAGAGAAGTATGCCATTCACAGCATCATTTATTTTCACATGTGATGCTCATCCTAATTTCTAAGTTTACCACCATCCCCTTCCAAAATATAAACATATACTATACTCATAGCTCACTTAAAAGAGTCCTCTCAAGTTAGAAGGTAAAATAGAGTACAATATGTTTTTCTTTCAGGAAGTCCTCCAAATTTTGAATTTTTATTTAGATCTGAAGAGTCTTCAGGCATTTCCTCCTTCTCATATGGTATTATTATATATGGTATCAGTGAAAGCCAGTGATAGCACACTCAAATAGGATAATTAAAGAAAGCCTAATAAAGGGGCAATTAAAGACGCAGGGATATGAGGAACATAAAAGTATGTGTAGTCCTTTGAGTCTGGCAATAGGTTGGGATCCATTATCACCCCTGGCCATAACAGGGGAGAAGACTGCCTCACAAGAGCTGGGGTCTTCACTAGAGAAACACAGTCAACCCACAGTGACCCAACAGGAAGGGAACTGAAGGAACAATACCCACCCCACTGTCTTCTCACCTGCAGACCTCCTGCTGGTGCTTCCCATTAGCTAAAAGCAACTATAAGCCAGAGGGTATTGAAGTAGTCCACGTATGACATTTCCCTGTCCGGAGCAGAGTGGAGAGGTGTAGAGGGCGAGGGCGGGGTGGGGGGAGGGGGTGCGGTGGGGATACAATGGGAGCTACCCAGCACATAGATTCTTTCCTTTTATATCCAATCACTTTAAATCTTTTGAACTTTTCTTGGCATGACAATTGGGATCTCAAAGCAAGTACAAAATCACTTCCCCTATGGTCATTGAAAAGCCAGAAAAGTCAGCCCTGACCTCTAGATTAGGTCATAAAAGAAATCAAGCTAAATGCATTCACAGATCTGGTTTTTTGGGCCCTTCCCTCTAAGTGGTCTTGAGATTTTTCTTTATTTCTCTTCTGTAACCTTCTTCACCTAGTGACTAGAAGGACCTACTCAACTAGTGCTCATCAGCTCTCCTCACAATCAAGAGGCAGGGCCAGTTTCTTCAGATGGCAACTGGGTCTTTTTCCTGGCAGAATGAGAGATAAGCCTGACTTTTCTTTGGAAAGCCATTGCAGTCACTGGTTCTTGTTGCCCTGCATTGAAAGCATCGGGAGGACCCAGAACTCCGATGACTCTAAGATCATTGGCCTCCTAGAGCACATCTGTCAAGTCTTTGGATGCCTCTGAACTCAACATCAAGAAGTGAGAGGCAGGAAGAGCCAGTTTACTAAAAGGCAAATTAGGACAGGCTGGAGAACCATCAGGAAGTAAGAAGGGCCTCAGTGCCAAAAAGTTGTTGATGCTGATGCTGATGCTGATGCTAAGGAGAGGGGACAGACATAGTCAGTAGGTCCCCCAGCTAAGCTCCTTGGCATGTAGTTTATTGCTATGGGTGCATTTTGAGTAGCTTTTCTATGCAGTCATGACTTTTTTTACCCTCTGAGATATAACTTCCTGAATTTTGAAGGTTTACATCAACCCAAACAGCTACTTACATACTGGAAAATACTTGGGACACTAATTCTCTATGAGCAAGGGGGCAGAAAGGGACAGTTAGCTTGCAGAAAGGGAGAGGCTTCGTAGCTTTAATAAGTAGAAACGATAGACTTTTCAAGTTGTTTTATTGCCTTTGCAAAACTGGAACAAAAAAAAAAGTTAATATTTTTAAAAGTCTTGGGGCACCGAGGTAAAGCACCTAACTCTTGATTTCAGCTTGGGTCATGATCTCACAATTCATGAGTTCAAGCCCCACATTGAGCTCTGTGCTGACAGAGTGGAGACTCTTTGGGATTCTCTCTTTCTCTTTTTCCCTCTCTCTCCCCTCTCTCTCTCTGCCCCTTCCCCACCCACACTGTCTCTGTCTCTCTCAAAATGAATAAATATACTTTAAGAAATAATAATAAAAATAAATAAATAAAAGGCTTACTGAAGGGCACCTGGGTAGGTCGGTCAGTTGAGAGTCCAACTCTTGATTTCAGCTCAGGTTATGATCTCCTGGTCCTTGAGTCAAGGCCTTGTGTCTGACTCCATGCTGGCACCTCTGAGCCTGCTTGGGATTCTCTTTCCCTCTCTTTTTCCCTCCCCTTCTCATGCATGTGCTCTCTCTGTCTCTCTCTCTCTCTGTCTCTCTGTCTCTTTCTCTCTCAAAATACATAAATAAGTAAACTTAAAAAATAAAAGTCTTACTGAATCTTTTCATTTCAATGGGTTTCCCTCACAGATGGCACAAGCTATCCTGTGTTCATTATTTTCATATTTCCCATTCATTGAGGAGTAAAGGTCAACCTCATAGATCAACACTCTACTTTGAATGAGAAGTGATGAACATGTACCTTTCTCCTTCCAAGACCACTCAGCCTGGAAGATATACAGATGATGGCAAGTAAGCCATATGAAAAATGTTCAACATCAGATGTCATTAGGGAATTTCAAATTAAAACAATGAGAAACCACTACATGTCTAAATCCAGAACACTGACATCAAATGCCATTGAGGACGTGCCGTACAGGAACTCTCCTTCTTTGGTGCTGGAAATGCAAAATGGTATAGTCACTTGGAAAATGGTTTGGTGGTTTACTACATATGTAAACACACGCTTACTATATGATACAGCAATCATGCTCCTTGGTATTTACCCAAAGGAGCTGAAAACATGTCCACACCAAAATCTTCACATGGATGTTTATAGCAACTTTATTCATAGTTGCCAAAACTTGGAAGCAACCAAGATATCCTCCATCAATGAGTGGATAAATACATTGTGGTACACACAGATAATGTAATATTATTAGCACTAAAAAGAAATGAGCTATCAAGCAGTGAAAAGGCATGGAAGAAACTTACATGCATATTACTGTCAAAGAAGCCAATCTGAAAGACTATATAGTACGTGATTCCAACTATACGACATTCCAGAAAAGGCAAAACCTTGGAAACGGTAAGAAGATTAATGGCTGCCAGGGTTTAGGAGGGGGGATAGATGAATAGGCAGTGCACAGGGGAGCTTTAAGAGAGTGAAACTCTTCTGTATGATACCATAATGGTGGATACATACAATTTATGCATTTATCAAATGGAATGTTCAACACAGAGTGAACCCTAATGTAAACTATGGACTTTGGGCGATAATGATGTGTTGGTGTTGTTCATCCAATGTAACAACCCTTCCACTGTGGTGTGGGACTCAGGTAATGGGAGACACCATGCACATGCAAGAGTAGGGGGTGTATGGGAGATCTGTATTTTACCTTTCTCTCCACTTTGCGATTCCTAAAACTGCTCTAAAGATGAAGTTTAGTCATTTAAAAAAATGTTATTGTCTCAAGTAGGGCTCAGAAAATTTCTCTTTACCAGAATCCCTTTCCGAACGTGATACACACATTCTGCAATTGTAAAGCAATAGAGTAAAGCCAAAATAAGCTGCCCTTTTCTGAGAGGTTCCTCTAGGAATTTCAGGGAACTGGTTCAAAGTCACTTATCTCTTCTTGTGTTGATGCTTCTGTTTTCCAAAAGAAAAGTGAGCCATGGTTGATGGCACAAGAAGTGTTCCTTCTGAAGTGTCTTCTAAGGCTCTGACCTAAATGTTCAGTTTTATCAAATGAGCAAATGACCGGGAAATAGGAAGAAGAAAGTATGCCATTGAGTGTCAGAGGGAGGTGGGCTGGTGGATAGCCTTACAAGGCCGAGGTTGACTGGGGCAACAAACATTGCATGGGTTGAGAGTAAAAGGTAGAAATCCTTTCACTCAAAGAAAGTTCTTTTGGTCAGTTTCACAAACAGGGGTCAATTTCCAAAGGGAAAAAAAAAAAAGGAAAGAACATTTGCAAACAGATACATATTGTGTAGTGTGCATAAATAAGAATCAAAGAAACCTGTTTTCAAATCACAAGCCCACCATTCCCCACCTCTGCAGTCTTGACCATGTTGCTGAAATTATTAGAAACTCAAATTTCTCAGCTACAAAGTAAAAGCTATTATACCTAGCCCAGATCACTTTATGAGGATTACATTAGAAAATACGCATCAACCCTTTGGCTGGTAGATTGATTGGTCAATAATAATTCACCAATTATTATATTTTGGATGATAAAATATGTGTTATTATAGCTTTTAATAATGATGAGGATACTCATAATGTTTTAATATTATTATCATGGTAACAAATTGCCTAAATACAATCATTTTAATCAACATGTATATATTAAAATCCTGCCATGCACTTAATGCTTTCATACCAACTTGATAGAAGAAGTCTAAGACTGGATCCCTCCACAAGGGAAATTGTGATCTAGCAGGGGAGATAAGATGCGGGTGTGGGAAACAGAACAGAAAATACGGACGACATAATTTGGCCAATCATGGAGTACAGACTGTTACTGCAGGAGAGGTTCGGAAAACAGGATCAACAGGATTGAAGTTTCAGGACCAATTTCATGGAGAAAAGCCCTTCAACTCAGGTGTGGGTTACTGAGGCTAAGGTAAAGACATCCCTGTGGTCCTAACAACTGGAAGAAAGTACCAAGGGAGGTGAACACAACTCCAACAAAAGTCTGCACGACTCAAACGATGTTGTGGCATTCGTGCTAGAGAGGTGAGGTGTGGCAGCGGCATTGTCCTGAATGAAGAAATGGGGTGGGTGAAGCTTTATGCAGCAGTGATTAGGTAGCCGTGAAAAGCCATTTAGCAGCTGAGAGGCCTGATGGGCACGGCATGTAGGGAAGAGCAATCCATCCAAGCTGGTGATGGAAAACGCAATGGCTGAGGTCAAGAAGATCAACTAAGGAGTTATGTCACCAAAAACTTTCTCTTTTCATTTTGGAAATTTTATATGGTTTGAATTTTAAAAGGTGAACATGAATTGTTTCTGTTATTAGGAAAGATAGTCTTTAAAAGGAAATGAACTGTTAAAATAAAAGTTTCGAATTAAGGAACATTTTTGTCTGTCTTAAAAACAGTTAAATCAAGTAGGATAAAGGAAACAGTATGTTTCAGTTTCTCATTTTACCCTAGCTGCTAGGATCCTCAAAACTATTTTTAATGCAAATTTAGTGACTTTCTTGAAAATAGATCTTGGATGTTGTGCATCCTCCTAGCAGCCACAGATAATATAAAAGGAAAACCATAAGTTTTTTTAGCTGGCACCCTGCTCCTCACAGCTTCCATCAGAGTACCTGGAAATCTGTTTTACCTCCATGAGATAAAGTATGAACCAAAAGTGGTAGAATAGCTCCTATGTCTCCCAGAAGATATTATTCCACTATGGAGGTCACAGACATAGCTGAAGGAAGACTGTGCCATTTAGAGGAATGGTAGGTCAGCTTTTGCCCTAAATAAAGAAGTGATCCAGAGGGACATATTGGCCAAGCCCATCCAAGCAGAAGCAGAAGCAGAGTGGAAGAGGGAAGACAACGTACCAAGCTTCCATGAATATAATACCATATATGTGTGTGTGTATATATATATATATATATATGGCCATATATACATGGCCATGAATATAATGGCATCATAATATTGCTAACATTTTGTGCGTGGTTACTCGAAGCCAAACTCTATACTAAGGGCTATAATGGCCTAACTCATTTGATCCTCAACCCAATGAAACAGGCATGATTAGTATTCCCAGTGTGTTGTTTAGAGAAACTAGGTCTTAACTCTTTTCAGGGCCATGTTCAAAGTCATGAAGCTAGTAAATGGCAGAGCCAGGGCAATATGGCTTAGTAGTTTATATCACTGCTCTGGGGTCAGGCTGTGTGGGTTCGGATCTCTACTTCCCTATATGTTAGCTACATGACCTATATGACCTTGGGTGTGCAATTCAACCACTTTCAAAGTTTCAATCTATTCATCTGTACAATAGGGATACTGATGATACTGATTTTATTAGGTGGCCGTGAAATAGTACACATAATGAGTGAAGTATTCACAGATGGAAAGTTTGGTCATAAATGCAGAATAGCTGGCCTAGCCGATTGTAGAGTTGCATGGACCATGTTGCTAGATCTTGTTGTCATTTTATGTTCATATCATCCCCTAATTCCCCTTGATCTAATTCTGTGATTGCCAATCAATCATCTAATAGCATAGCTTCTTTTCTGATGTGAAAGGATACGTTGGTGAGACCCTTGTGTCTGCCCCATTTATCTGAGAGGTTATCTGCTTGAAAGTTATAATAATAAATGAGCATCCCAGTTTTATTCATCACTCACTGACCTTTATTAGCATAAATTGGTACCATTGAGTCAGACACTGTCAAGATCTATTTTCTGAGCCTGAAAGGTAAGACAATGGCAAGTGGCTAATGCATCAAAGAAAAACCTGCTTTGGAGGATCCTGTGAGGACTGCAGCAAGGTGAGACCCCTTTAAGCGTCTACAGAAGTCTACTACAGTATTACAAGTGGACAAAACACCTATATTCATCAAGATACCAAGGGACTGAAAACCAAGTCCTGTGTCACAAAACCAATTTCTCTCCATAGTGTAGTACCCAGCTGGCTCCTTCAGAAACCCCTTTGGGTGTCCAGAGCCAATGCCAAACCCTGTGTCCTTCCCCTCATCATTCATTGAGCCAATTCAGAGGATATCTTGAGCAGCCCAGAGTTCAATAATTGGGACATGTGGGGATTCCAGTTCCCTGGCCTGATATCATATATTAAATCAGACTTTCCCCCCACCCCCGCCTTTTTAAATTCCCCTATTTGCTGCTTCTTTCCCCTCTCCAGGCCTTTATTCATTCATTTTTTAATTGTGTAATGCTACCAAAGAGTCCTGAACCTTATGCAGTAAAGACATCTGAGTTTTCCTACTGATGCATGTAAAATCTCAGATGCCTGGATTCTGTGCCACGCTGTGCTCTGTGGGGATCAGGAAACAAAGGGGTGAAGGACGGTGGCTGCCTGGTGTCTTAATAAGATGCAGATCAGCCGAAGAGCATCAGACCATCAAATCCAGGGTCTGCTGCAACCGCACACCTTTCGTCAGGCTTGGAATGGGCCGAGATGGATTCGGGGCTTTATTGAAAGATCATACAGGATGACTGCAAAATCCCATTACTTGTTGATTAAGTATTGATTGCCTCAGTATTAACAAGCCAGCTAATATGAAGTGACCTCTGAGGCCAGTGGTTTGGGGGGAGGGGGAAGACAATTTACTAAAACAGGCAGGCAGATGAATAAGAGGGCTAGATTTGCTCTTGGCTTTTAGCTTCGGTTAAAATGTCACACTCGATAGTGCAGATCAATGCCCACTTTATTTCCTCACAGCCGTCTTATTACCATCATGAGGCTGCCTCCTTTGATGCTTTCTAATGACCCTCTGAACTGCCTGCTCAGCTCACCCTCTGCTTTCAACTAAAAGGAAAGCCCTCTCTGCCCCTTGCTGCTGATGGAGAGGCCGTGGCTCTGAGGCGGGGCCAGGAGGACCAGCCAAGTCTTGTCTAGGGTCAGCAGTGCTACACTCGCTGCGCTTTTCCCCTTGTCCTTTGCTTTCCTTTGAGTGTCTTCAACATCAAAGCTCGTCTCCTCGTTCCACAATTCCAAATAATGTCGAGGCGGTGAGACAAGAGGCCCTGCTCAAAACCCCCACCCAAGGCCACCAACTAGGTCAGGGGTTGTATGACTCATCTCCAGGAAGGGAAATCTTGCGTACTCCTTGAAACCTACCCCTCCCATCCAGAAATTGATGTCTTTGATAATGGCAAGAATAAGCAAGTAAATAAATAACTCCAAAAAGAATCCGCCAATTTCCCCTCACTTCAATCAGGCAAACTGTGATTTAAGAAGGTCCATGGTGTGTATCACTCAAAGGAACATCAAGCGATCCTCTACTATGGAAATCATACTTTACTTTTCAATCTAAAAGAGGAGTTTTGTGAACACGCTCTGCTCTTTAAGGGGGGGGTGTTTGGCTTCGATACTGCAAAATACTCTGCAGACTACTTAGTCTAGCTTTCTCTGAGTATAAATATTTTATGTCCTGGCCAGTATAGGGATTTGTCAATGCCCTCCTATTGGCCAGAGGTCTGACTCCAGCTTTCTGCGTCAGAAAGAAAATAGAGAAGTGAGTCTAGTGAAAACTTTCTCCTTGGCAAACACACTCAATTGGTCTCTGAAATGAAAGGGTTTCCAACACTGGATGGCTAGAGGGGGGAACGGGAGTACAGAGAGGAAGCTTCAAACTCTCCGAGGCTGCTATTCAAAGCCGGTGCCGACCTAAAGATGAAAACCATAATAATTTCTCCAGGGCTTTAAGAAACTGCCTCAGTAAGTTTTGTTGCTGCAAAATTCATAATTTAAAGCCTCTTTCCACCTATTCCAGCCTAAATTGGGTGAATAAAGATTATTTCTCCCTTTACTTAACTAGATCAGTCTTTTTTCTCAGGGTCTTATCAGGGTTCCCAATAAAGTCTTACAAATCAGAACCACTCACAGACTACCACAAACAAAACCACTTCCCTTTCTCTTTTTCTTCTATTGTTTTCTGCTCTTATAGGAAAATCTACTAAGTCCCTCCCCCACTTTCCTTGTTTCCCAACTACAATCACTCAATATTTATTTAATGTAAACCATGTGTGTCTTTGCAGCATCAACATGGTATTGAAAGTTTGTTGAATGAATAAACTCATTGTTTTGAATTATTTTTCATCGAATTCATGAATTTACTACATGTTTCTATAATGTATGGAGACTAATTCTCTCTGCTCTACAAAAATTGAGAAATCATGAAGAAACCTGGCTTGCATTATTTCCTCAATCTCAGGACCCCAAAGAGTCTGTGCTTGAAAACCTCTATAATAATGAGCTTCATAATGGGAGAAACTTTTGGAAGAAAACATAAAAACCTCAGAAAAGAACATTCCACACTTTCTATACCCAGGAACCCCTGCATGGAATGATATTCTATTTAATATTTTTGCATAACTACTCTTGCCTCAGAGAATTCTTTAGCTTATAAAAGATCTTAATCTAAGATACAGTGTAGGGATAAACAATAACTGGTCTCATGAAAAGTTTACATAATATTATGAAAAATAGATACACAGCAGGAGATGGAGGGATGTGAGGCTTAAACAGAAAACATCCATCAGTTTCCAAGTTTAGTGCCATATTCTGTTTTCATACCCAGCCATACCTCCCCACAACCCATTCATGGTGTTGGAGATAGAGTGCAGGACGGGACAAACTTTAGAATTTGATTCGGGATGGCATTCTTATGGATTAGTCATTTCTTAGAAAACCGAGTCGCTGGGACACTCCACAAAGATACCTAAGACTTATCACAATAAGATTTGGGTTTCAACCTTCTCTATGGTGTTCCATTGTGACGAGCTGACCTACAAGAACTCCCTTGCCATGATCACTGCAGGCCTTAGCCCAGACTGTGCGCTTCTTCCTCCTTTCTGCTAAGCTCACATATACATAGGTTTCTGATATTCTAATGGGCAGGTGATATGTGGGGGGAAAGTCTCAGTGGTGAGACAACTCAGTCGTTAGTGAGTGATGCTTAAAAGTGATGCATCTCAATTAGTGAGAAAGCAAAAGCCAAACAAACATTTTTTTTTCAGGGTTCCTTGGGAGAGTTTTGGGTATTTCAAGGCCCCCAAAATAGTGATAGTAGTTGTGCATACAAATTGCTTATTTTCTGTGGATTGTGTCTATGGGTGCTTTCAAATTTCAAAGGGCTCTGTATTCTTCAAAAATTCAGGACCACGGCCTTGAATTAGGTTGTCTCTCAGAATGTTGCTTTATGAAAACCTTTACTACCCACCCAACCTTCTTCAGCAATCTTATTCCCTACATTCTTATGGCTCCCTCCCATCACCCACCACATGCTTATGAAACACTGCAACCCCGAATCCTTGTCCCCACCCTGCCCCAATTCTGATTTCCCGTATTTTTGTGCCTCTGTATATGTGGGGCATATTTCTCCCTCTTCCTTCCCCAGTATCATTCTTTGTATAAATATTCCCTGGTTTGTCCTGATGGAATTTGTTCAGTTCAAATGTATATAGAAATGTGCTATTTTCTAGACCCTGTCCTAGGCACCAGTAATATAAAATTAATAAGAAATGATCCCAGCTTCAAGGACTCTCATAGGGAAGGAGGAATGTAAACAAGTGATTAGGATAAGTGTGATAATATCAATAATGTAGAATACACAGAAAGGTTACTGTTAGTACCAAGAAAGCCAAGAAAGTAGTGCTTCTTCCCGGAAGGGTGGGGCAAGAATTAAGGACATTCAAATACCGGATATAACACAGGATGAGTAGTGTTTTAAAATTTAAAGTGGTAGGGGCGCCTGGGTGGCGCAGTCGGTTGAGCGTCCGACTTCAGCCAGGTCACGATCTCGCGGTCCGTGAGTTCGAGCCCCGCGTCAGGCTCTGGGCTGATGGCTCGGAGCCTGGAGCCTGTTTCCGATTCTGTGTCTCCCTCTCTCTCTGCCCCTCCCCCATTCATGCTCTGTCTCTCTCTGTCCCAAAAAAAATAAAAAAAATAAAAAAAAAAAAAACGTTGAAAAAAGAAAAAAAAAATAAAATTTAAAGTGGAATGTCATTTGGACCAGAGGGAATAACAGGGAAAAGCAGAAGAATGTGGCATTGTGTGGAGTCTTGCACATACTCTCACAGCCTTTACCACACTTCTATTCCTGATGTGACTGTCTCTTCCCACTTGATAATGAACTCCATGAACCAGAGTTCATGGTTTATTTACTTTGAGAGAGAGAGGAGAGTAAATACACATGTGCATGGAAAAGGGGCAGAGAGAGAGAGAGAGAGAGAGAGAAAATCCCAAGCAGGCTCTGCACTGTCAGCTCAGAGCTTGAGGTGGGCTTGAGCTCACTAACCATGAGATCATGATCTGAGCCGATGGAACTGGAGGGTATTATGCTAAGTGAAATAAACCAGTCAGAGAAAAGGTATATGATTTCACTCATATATGGACTTTGAGAAACTTAACAAATGATCAGAAGGGAAGGGAAAGAAAAATAAGATAAAAATAGAGAGGGAGGCAAACCATAAGAGACTCTTAAGTAGAGAGAACAAACTGAGTGTTGATGGGGAGGTGGGGGAGAGGGGAAAGTGGGTGATGGGCATCGAGGAGGGCACTTGTTGGGATGAGCACTGGCTGTCATATGTAAGAGATGAATCACTGGGTTCTACTCCTGAAGCCAAGACTACACTGTATGTTAACTAATTTGAGAATAAAAATAAAATAAAGGTGTATATTTTTGTTTACTGTTTTCAATGAAGTTATATTTTTCCAAAAAAAAAAAAAAGAGAGAGAGAGAGAGAGAGAGTCTGGGGCTTAACTGATTGAGCCACCCAGGTGCCCCCCAGGCTTTTTTTTTTAATTTAAAAGCCACCTTTGTCACTGACATCAGCACTCATGGACTGGGTGAGGAGTGTGGGTGGAATACACAAATGCCTCTTGAGAAGGTGCAACAGGCAAGGTGGGTGTGGTGGAAAAAGTAAAGAAATGGTTTTAGAGGGAAAAAGGGTGAGCAGTGTCTTATGTTAATAACCTCATTTAAGTGGTTAGTGTTTTGTGGCAATGAAATTCAGGATATGGTTATGCTAGAATATGGCTGATGGGGAGTGTAGGAGAAGAAAAGTTGGGGGTGATTTGTGGTTGTAAGGTCAAAGAATATCGCCCTTTAAAATACAGAGCAGCCTTAAGGAATTAAACTAAAAACAGACAATATGAGAGGAACAAGTTTTTGCATGGCATTCCCAAGAAGAAATAATACACTTGTTATGCATTACAGTCTGTGCTCGAAATGCTATTTCAGCATTCTGGGTATTAAAAAAAGAACCTTATGTGGTCTTGTGGTGAACGACTGTGAAGGATTATTTAAAGTAAACTGTAGGGAAATATAAAACAAACCCAGCTAATTTATCACAACAGTGAAGATGCATAAATAAGATGTTTATGAATAACAAGGACAGCTTACCTATTATTTCAAAAAATTTCATTTTTAGTAGAAAATATGCCACATTTTATTTAAAGGAGAATGACCCCTATTTTTTTTCCCCACAGCTCTATAGCCTCTGGTACAGCCTTACTTATTACTATGAATATAACATGATGACTATTTTGGAAACGTTTTAATTATATGATGAGCCTCTGGGAATCTTGACTTGAAGGATATATAGCTTCACACTCAAGACTGATATTGCCTTAAGCCTGGGAGCTCAAGAACTCAGCAAATGTGGTTGCCAATCAATTGCCAACCAAAGAGAAAATGGATGATGGGAGTGAAGACACGTCATTCCTTCATTACTAGCATCCAGCATATTGTGGAAGAACACTTCGTTGTATGTCTCTGACCAAGTGGTTCAATGAGTAACCATCCCACACAATTTTTCACAGAAGTCTCTAATGATAGGTTTGGATTTGTACCTGAGTCTTTGAGTTTCACACTGTAGTTCTGAAATTGGCCTATCGCCTTATGTAGCACCGATTGCTAGTTACCCAACAAATAGTTTCCCCTCTCCTTTGGGTCACACATTTAGACTGTACTTCTCAGCCTCCCTTGCAGTCACACTGTGGCCAGCCTCAAAAGTTTCTGGCAAATCTCCTAGTCCATAAAAACCCCCCAAGTGAGCCTTACTCTGCCTCTTTCCCTTTGTGTCAGTTGAATGAAGATGTCTCCAAAGACCTAGAGGGTGGTGGAGAAATGTGGAATGTGGAAGCAGTTTGGTTCCTGAATGACTCTAAAGAACTTCTTTCCCTTTAAAATGAGCAAGAAGCCACCTTTATTGTATAAGGTCACTCCAATTGGAGGTTGTTACAGTGGGTAGCCTACTCTCTGATTTGTTCAAATACAAAATCTTTCCTGTGTCTTTTTCACATGTTTCTATTTTTTAACCAAATTTTAGCTGGCCTAATTGCTAGCATCTTCTTGCATCTAATTAAAAAAAGGAAATAAGCTAAATAAGAAAAAATTTATTATTATTGAGAAATGTAAGAAAGGATGAATAGCTAAATCATATGAACACCCTTCTAAGGACAATATTAAATATAACCAAATTGTAGATCCATCATTGTGCAACAATGCAATAAAAGACAACAACATATAGCCAATTCACACTGACGAAAATAAAAGACCTTCTGATTTGATCAAACACAGTTCAGGCATGAAAATGCACCCTAAATGGCCTCTGTCAGTAATCATGAGCCCATGTCTTCTTGTGTCAAGCGAGAAATAACCGACTTGTTTAATCCCCCCTTTGAAAACCCTTGTCAACATGGAAAGTATGGTTCTTGGAGCAGCCTCAGTTACTCTAGCTGCACCAGCCTGAAAAACACAGGTAGGTTCTGGATACTTGGAAACTGAGTCTTTCACAAATTTGAGACGCCAACACAGTCCAGGTGTCCTTTGAGTGAATTCCACAGTGATGCTGGATAAGATATGGCAGTCAAAAAGATGTTTGTTGAATACTCTCATTATTCACCTACTACTGGAAAGGTCACACAAATGAAAACCCTGCACCTTATCCCCCAACACATCCATTAAAAACCCATCAGGTTAGGAGAGGGAGCCTTCACCAGTTAAGGAGGCTGCACATGGCAATTCATAGAAAGGATAGATTTCAATACATCATCTTCAAGAAGTGATACTCTCAGAGGTTTGCACCACTGCTCTTTTACAAAATCTTTGATTTGCTTTTGATATGCATTTTCACCCTTTCAAATGCAACCAGATTTCAGGACATATCACATTTTTAATGAGAAGAAACAAGCAGGTGTTGATGTGTTATATATAACTGCAACAATTCCAACTACATTTGTCTAATGGGTATGAATATCACTTTTCAACAATACACCAAGGAAAATGAAAAATAGAATATAAACCTATCACTGTATTTGGCATCTGTAGAGGACACATCTAAGCAGTAGCTTTCATGTATTTTGGGAGACTGCTGAAAATTAGCAACATTTAGAGATTACTGAGAAAACACTAATGTGAATCAGACTCCCATTATTAATAATTTGCACATTACTTAATAACCCATGCTTTCATCTTGAAAGCATCTATGGGTATGAAATATTTATTCCCTGATAATGCACGACTAGTTGTCATTTCTGTTACCGAAGTCCATGCTTATGAAAGTGATAGGTCTTCATATAAGGTGCCTCAACACCTGTTCTTATCGAAATGTCTATAATCAGAACATGCACTTTTAAGCCATGGAAGCGTTGATATAGCAATAAGGTTGTTATCTTTGCTCACAAGTATCCAAAATTCTAACTTATACCACGGTATTGGCTACAACAAATTAAATCAACACCATCACCAACGACAAAGCACATATTAAGTATGTAGCCACAATAAGTTTGGGAGTAGCGGTAGAGGAGTTGTGTAATTCGCCCATGTGCTCAGAGAAATGACAGATTATTTGAAAATATTACAAATGAACATGAGAATAATAACTGCTAATGTGGACAATCTTTGCAATAATCAGTGCCATGGATTTGTGACTCTAGGTGTATTGACAGAAAGTCTGAGCAGACCAGAAAAAGTCATTACTCACACAAAGATGGGGCCCACACTGGGGCAAGTCCACATATCAAGCAATAGGAGGTGATCAGGGAAGGTAAGCCATTGGTTCCAGGGACGTCTGAGTGCTTGAAAGTGAGACCTAGCCATGTGGGTTTTCTGATACTTATCTTTCTTAGTTTGAGGGAATTCCCTTCTATTCCTAATTTGCTGAGTATATCATAAATGGATATTGAATTTAGATGAATTTAGATATTTTCTGCATCTATTTTGATTATTGCTCTCTCTCTCTCTCTCTCTCTCTCACACACACACACACACACAAACATGTATACGCACACACCACAACTTACCTCATTTATTCTGGTAGTATGGTGATTTTGTGTTGATTAGTGGATGTCCAACTAATCTCGCATGTGGGAAATAAAGACCACCTGGTCATCATGTATATTATATTCATTTCATATAATTTCTGAATTTGATTTGCAAACATTTTGTTCCATTTTGCATCTGTGCTCTTGAGGGATATTGATTTCTAATTTTTTCCTATGTTTGTCTTGATTTGGTGTCATGGTTATAATGGCTTCATAAGTTGTGCTCAAAAGGTTCTATCCTCTTCTAGTATTTGACAGAATTTGCATAAAATTGGTATCATCGCTTCCTTTAATGATTGACAGAACTCCCTAGTGAAGCTATCCGGGCCTGGAATTTTTATTTGGGGAACATTTTTAAATTACCAATTCAATTTGTTTTAACACATATATTGCTATTTATATTTTCTATTTATTCTAGTGTCAGTTTTGGTAATTTCTGTCTTTTAAACAACTTCTCTATTTCATCTAAGTTGTCAACTTCATTGGCTTAATGTTTTTTATATTGTCTTAATATGCACTTAATGAGTTTCGGATGTGCAATCGTTATCTATCACCTCTTCCTTTTCTGATGTTGGCTTTTTTTTTCTCTCCAGCCTGTGTGAGCCCTGGGGGTTGTTCAGCTTGCGGCTTCCGTTGCTTCTTTGCCGAGCGCTGTCGTGTTCCCCTGTGCAATTTCGAGCTCCAGATGCCCAAAGCACCCCTAACCGATTCCTAAAACTGTTCTCTGTGTTGTTCCTCTCCACTGCTGTGCATCACAAAGTCCAACATCTGCCTCTTCATATCAGTGATATGACTGTTTCTATACTGGATTTCTCTCCTTCTCTTGTGGTCCATTACGTGCCTCCGGGCTGAAAGCCAGGGCGATTGTAGGGCTTACGTCACTGGTTTGCTTTTCTGAGGGATCACAGTTCTGGATTGCCTGTTGCCCAACATCTGCAAACAGTTGTTTCATATATTTTGTCCAGTTTACCAGTTGTTTGCACTCAGTAAGTCTGGTACCAGTTAATTCACACTCAGAAACATTAGTGTGCTATTACCAATGAGGGCCACGGAGACTCGGGGTAACTTTTCCAGTGTATACAGATAATAAATATGATTAAACTCCAACAATACTTTTTCCGCTCTATCATGCCGCCTCTTAACTACTGAGAAGATATTAATGGAACATAGAGAAGATTGCTAGATTAAAAAGAATCCCTCAAATTTATCTAATTGGAATAAAATGATACATCCACACAAAACCATATAAGATAGTGAATTTTACCATCTGTGCTAGCAAAGTTAAAAGATGATGGAAGACAACGTTTTGCAAAGTTGTTTTAACAGAGAAAAATGTTTACGTGTGAAAGAAGTACAAGTAAAACAAAGAGAGAAAAATATAATACCTAGAAAATATCCAATGAAATGGTTGACATTGGTGAGAAGTGTCTGATTTTAATACATCTTGATGTCATTCACAGTGGTCTCAGTGGGGCTGAGCAAAGTCATTTTTATCTTTTTATTATCTCTGTAACCCCCTGAAGAAGTCTATCTGAGAATTATTTAGTGTCCCCATTATAGGACAGAGATCTTAGAGCATTTATTTTAATCAGATTAAAGGCCTTAATAGAAGAATCCAAACACATTTTAGCTTCAGTGGACAACTTGAAATGTTTTAAAGCAACATGTCCCACAGAAAACATTTAGGACCATCTAAAAAGTTCAGTGTAATTCAACTAGTTATTTAAGATTTGGTTTACTTAAGGATTTATGTCATAATTTATCTATATATGAAGGACCCAGACATGTTCAAACAACCACACACACACACACACACACATACCCAAGAGTTTGCCTATAAGATTTATTATTGTTAAGTATCAAAACATTCGCCTCATTGCTACAAGCAAGTGACATGCCCAATACATAGCAGAATTTCTAAGTGTGAGGCTCTAAATAAATAGTAGCATCCCATATATTGGTGGTTTACACAGAAATGGGAGCTTGCTGGCCACCTCCCAGATCTGTTATACATTTCTTAAATTTACAGCTGTACTAGATGTTACATGTAGACTTTTTTTCCAGCTCTCTCTAGTTGTTTCTAGGTGTTGGTAGTCATTTGATCATAACTAAAAAAAAAAAAAAAAAAAAGAAAAAAAAGAAAGTAGTCTGTTGACCTTCAGGCACAGAGACATGTGGACTTATTGATGGGTTTGTACAACACATGAGTCTATTCTTACGCACATAGGATGAGAAAGAATTCCGAAGCGGATGCAAAGAGAGAAAAGTAAAATGTACATAAACATGCTTCCTCGAGCAGATGTGTTGAGCATGCATTTGCCTCTAAGTCTAAATGTTTGAGAAAGTATCTCTCACTGAATCATAATTTCTAAATTAAAGATAGAGAAAAACACTGTTGAGGATCATTTCCACCCTGACCCATGTGATAAGTGTGATGGCTTATAGCTCATCACTATCACATTTCCCCAAAAGTGCTAATTAAGCTTCTTGATATGTAGAGAGAAAAACAATCCCTATAATCCTGATGGTCGGAGGTGGAAAATCAGCAGCACACACGGAATCATACACATCTTTCCAGATGTCTGTGCCTGGAGTAGAGTAAGAAGGGGCTCTGTATATGTGTTAGTCAGGGTTCTCCGGATCGCAGCCCCAAAACAACACTTCATTCAAAACTGTACTGGACATAAAGGGCATCTCTGGTTTAAATCACTGAGAAGGTTCTGATTTTAGCTCATGATACCGTGAGCCCCAGGGACTAGCACTAGCATGAATTGGGTGTTTCTGTCACTTCTGTTCCATCAAGGCTTGGGAACTTGAATGGTCAGACTCAGTACTATTCACATTTTGGGGGCATGTTCTGTGTGTTGTAGGATGTTTAGCAGCCTCCTTAGCCTCTGCCCCATGGGTGCCAGACCAGCAATGCTTCTTGCTCAAGTTTCAAGAGCCATAAATGTCTCCAGACATTGCTTAAAGTCCCCCAGAGGAAAAAGCTGTCACCAGTTGAGAACCACTGGCCAGGAGATTAACAACAAATCGCATAGATTCAAATTCTATCTCCATCACTTTCTAGCTATGTGACATTGAGCAAGTTGCTTTACCTCTCTGTGCTTGAATTTCCTTATCTCTCCAATAATGACTATGGAATTATCTGCAAGATAAGCATCTTGTGAGGATTAAGTAAGATAATACAAATAAAATTCTTAGAACAGTACTTGCACATAGTCAGCATTAGAGCTAGCAGCAAGGTTCCCTTCGTATGATAAGGAAATGGCATCTTACAGCACCAGATTAAACACATCCAGCTTAATAACTTCAGAGGAATCAATAGCTTTTTTCTCCCAGTGTATCAACTGGACCAGCTTGGGTCACATGGCTGTATCTCGGGCCAAGCACAGCAGCCAAGAGGATGGAGTACTGTGAATGGCCAGGCTTGGGTCGAACTCTAACCCTGTAACTAAAGGGAAGAGGCTTTATTCAAAACAGGGAGATGGAAAAGCATAACGGGCAGGCAAAATCTATAGCCACCATAGTCTACTTTGGAATATAAAAAAATGTGCAAGTATACTACTATGGCAACTGATTCATGGGTCATGAAAACCCATGTTCAGTCATGTTTTGGTGAATTGTTTTCTGGAGCAAAAAGGTCAGTAAATTATCAGGTGAGACAATGTCAAGATGCGCCAAGAAAATGGTTATTTAAAAATGTATCGGATACTTGCATACCTGCTTTCCAAAGCTATAGGCAGGGAAAGCCTGGATACAGCAGAAAGAATAACCATTGCTATTCTTTGCCAGTTTTCCAATGAGAAAGACAAAGCTGCCATTCGCTGAGTTCTTCCCAGGTGATAGATACTTTAATCTCAAGTAATACAATAGGTCTATGTGGTCATTTGATATTATGCTCATTTTTAAAACGAGAAGACGGAAGACTTTCTACAAAGGGTGAGTAAATTTGGCTGACGTCCACAACCAGTAAGAGATGGAGCCAGAATTCAAGCCCAAGCCTGCCTGACTTCACAGTTCCTATTCTTTATCTCCACACTGCCATCTCAGGGTCTGGCCAAGAGGCACAGGAAAGCTAAGCTTTCAGATCTGGGGCGGGGGGTGGGGGGGAGAGGAATACATACTTGCTGAAGAAGACAGGGCATTAGTTAGAACGTTTCTGTTTTGCAAATAAGCCTCGCAAGCACTGCCATGTGAACTCCCCAAATTTCATGTACTAGGTAGTAAAAGTCCAGACATGATGAGTCCTCCCTGTCAGAAATGCATTTCTCTTGCCTTATACTTATCTTGACTCTCTGCCCTTTGAAACCATGCCCTCTGTTTAACATCCAGCTCAAACGTTGCTTCTATTCAGGGCTGGACTGAGACAAGTGGTCACCGTGGACAGCTGACAATTTGGTGTTCTTTCAAAAGCCAAATTTCAAATAATAACATGTTTACACCTTTGGCCACACATTCATAACATGAATTGAATGGGACATAATATTTCAATTTCATTGGAATTGCTTTTCATTTCACAGTTTCCTCCCCACCTCACTCCCACCTTTATTATTTGTGATTGGATAGCGCTAGTTACTTGTACCTGGTAAAGTCTTGATACAATGTAGGGGAATGGCACTAAAACACCCATTGTTTTATTACAGAATTTCAGCTTCCAGGAGCTATAATATCAGGTGGTATTGGCAAGCTGCTCTTGCTATTGGAGGCAAACCTGGGTTGTGTCTCTCAACTTGCAAATATCCTCTTCTAAGCTAGTACGGCCTGTAAGGGGCTTGTCCTTTTCTCACACCATGGTGTTGCCTGCTTTATTGGTAGTTGGGCGGGTTTACAGTGTGAAGCCTACGTAAGGAGCTTCATGCCGGGGCAATTGGCACCATATTTCTTATTTACAGCATCTCTGTACATCCTTGGTACGCTGATCTTCCTGCCCCATGACTACCTGCTTCTACCCTTCATCTGGTTCTTTCTCCAGGGTAAACCCCACCAACCACGCAAGCTGAAGTGATCTCTTCCTTTTTGGTGTCTTGGTCATTGGCTGTACTGAGAGTCTATCTCTTCTTGCTGTGGGCAGTCGCCAGCTTCTCACACCTTGATGTCTGTCACTGTAATTCGATTGCCAGCCTCATGCCTTACCCTTTTACTCCTATTTCTTATGGTGCCTTACTAACTGTAAATATTCGTCAGTTTCATTTTTTGGACATAATTAATTGTGGACATGTTATGTATGAGGACCAGAATTTAAGTTTATGCCTATGGAGTATTTTGCAATAGGCAAATGTTTTCTGTAAGCACAACCGAAGAGAAACTGAGAATGCCCATCTCAGCATGGAGCTAAAATTTAGCCACCAGGCACGAATTGGTACAAGGGGGGTTGTTTGCAATGGCCCTCTCTTTTCTGTTTCTGTTATTTTTTAAGGAAATAAAACCCCTACTTTTGTTAAAATCAGATTAAGCTGTTGCGCTCCTGTCACCTGGTCAGTTTGGCCCTGACTGCTTTGCTACTGACTGTGTGCCAATCCCAGCTATGGCTTGATCTCTGGCCTGTCCATCCCCTCTTCTGGCCAGCTCTTCCCACTGGTGAGCAGCTTGCTCAAATTCCCAAAGTCTAGCCCAAAGTGGGGTGGTTGTGGCCACCATAAATTGGATGATGGAGCTGATATCCCGTACCTTTTCATCTTCAGTAAGAAAACAGTTACAGTGCTAACTGTAGGCCCCAACGCACTCTGAATGTAGACTAACCCTGTCACCTAACTTTGCTGAAAATTAACATTACCTGGGTGTAGGTGGTAGGGGTTTTCAGAAACACCTGTTCCCCTTGGTGGTCATGGATGACATCTGTGTCTGATATAACACCTGACCTTTCTTTCCTCTCTTTGTTGTATCAAGACATTGTAGCTTTCCCCAGAAACTTACCTTACCCCAGACCTGCCACACCTTCTATCCACCCCTGCCTGATGTCTTATCCGCAACCTGGGCTGAAGACTGCCTTGTCTGTTGGCATAGAATGTTCTCTCACAATCCTACTTGACCACAACTCAACAGCCCTCCAAATTCCTTCTAAAAAAGACACGGGATGGTGGAGCCAAGATGGCAGAACAGCATGGAAGGTTTTTTTTTTTTGGGGGGGGGGTCTCGCGTCTATGAAATACAGCTAGATCGACACTAAAGCATCCTGCACACCTAGAAAACTGATTTGAGGATCAACACAACAATGCACAACCTGAACCACAGAACTCAGCAGGTATGTGGCGCGGAGAGGTGAACTGGGGGAGAGAGAAGCCATGGAGGGCAGAGAGCTGTTTTTGCTTGTGGAGAGAGGATGGAGATGGGGGGAGAGCACAGGAAAAGCACCCCCCCCCCAAAGTAGCTGGAGAGAAAGTGGAAAAGTGGAAACAGCTACAGGGACTGACTAAAAAGGGAGAAAGGAGAAAGGAGAGGGTTTGAATTCCATGAATACTCTATAAACAGGGAAGTAGCACAGAGTCTGAAACTCCACAGCTCAATAACTGGTGGTGCTCTGGTAGGAAGTGTGAATCCCTAGGGGAGCAGGGTGAAGTCCGGGGGGGTCCTCAGGCCACACGGGGAGAGGTGGTTCTTCTGCTGGGAGGACATTTGGTAGAGGCTGTGCAGCCTCCCCACAGATACGGTCCCAGTGGACCCTGGAGAAAACCACATTTGCTGGTGCTGGAACAAGGTTGTTAAGGGGAAAACAGTATGGAGGTTCCTCAAACAGTTAAAAATAGAACTACACTATGATCCAGCAATTGCACTACTAAATATTTATCCAAGGGATACAGGTGTGCTGTTTCGAAGGGGCACATGCACGCCCATGTTTATAGCAGCACTATCAACAATACCAAAGTATAGAAAGAGCCTAAATGTCCACTGATGGATGAATGGATAAAGAAGATATGATATATATATATATATATATACACACACACACACACACACACACACACACACACACAATGGAGTATTACTGGGCAATCAAAAAGAATGAAATCTTGCCATTTGCAACTACATGGATGGAACTGGAGGGTATTATGCTAAGTGAAATTAGTCAGAGAAAGACAAAAATCATATGACTTCACTCATATGAGGACTTTTAAGAGACAAAACAGATGAACATAAGGGAAGGGAAGCAAAAATAATATAAAAACAGGGAGGGGGACAAAACAGAAGAGACTCAAAAATATGGAGAACAAACTAAGGGTTACTGGAGGGGTTGTGGGAGAGGAGATGAGCTAAATGGGTAAGGGGCATTAAAGAATCTACTCCTGAAATCACTGTTGCGCTATATGCTAACTAATTTGGATGTAAATTTTAAAAAATAAAAAACAAAATTTAAAAACAAATTAAAAAGAGTGGTAGGAAGAGAAGGTGAGAGAATCAGAACACAGTCAAAGCAATACTTCAGATTTGGGTAATACAGATACTACTAAAAACAGAAGGAAAAGAAAGTATTCTAACCCCCAAAATGATGGACAGAACGTGGAGGAGTAGTGCAGTTTATGAAAACACAAAGAAATTTAGTACAACACCCAGGAGGTAGGGTGGGGAGAGACAAACAAAATCAAAACTGTAATGTTATTATTTCAAAGGAAAGATGAAAAATTAGCATGATATGATCTGAAAGAACAGATTAAGCTTGAAGACAGTGGGGCTGAGTCTGAAATACTGAGAGATCAAAATAATTTAGGAGAAAAGAACCAAGTCCATCCTGCTGCCCAACTTTCCTGAACCCATGACATTTCACTTTCCATGTCTTTTACCTACTAAAACACCAATTTTGTCAGCGACAGAGCTCCATGTGGGACCTGTGATGGTCACATTCTACAAGGTGTGCTTAGAGGAACCTGACTATGAGGTGCTTCTTGGTGCCCCCCTGCCAGATCCACTCTGACATATCAGGATTGAGATCAAGAGTAAATGTATCACAGATCTAAATATTAAATTATATTAAGCTGACAATGTATTCTAAAAAAATATGTTCTATCCTTCTACTGTGATGAATATACATTTATAATAACCTAGACATTTAGGCTCCAAATTAAAATTTTTGGAGTCCTTGGAATCCTCTACTGGAGCTTGAAAGTATGGAGAAGGCTAGTCTTTAGTTCCCAAATCCTGCCTCATGACACAGCACCTGATGTCCCACACAGGCTGTAATCCACACTACATCTATGTGGACACCCCCATCTGCACATCTGGACTTTTCCACCTCTTATCCCCTCAAACAGCCACCCCTTGGCTTACCTTGACCAGTCCTGAGGCCCAGATGTGCACTTACCAGTGGTGTAGTCTGTCCATACAGAGCTGGCACTGAGGGAAGCCTGCACTGGTCCTGGAAGCGGGCTCAGGATGTGTGGAACATTGTCTGGAAGTGAAGGCAAAGTCTCTGCTTGGGCTCATCCTCATAATCCTGCAAACTCGTTACCTTGTGGGAAGGAGTACAGCCAGGGAGGATCAGAGAGAAGCATTCTAAAGCCTGATATCCAAGGCCTTGTCTTGCCCAGGTTTGTGGGGAGCACCACCTCCATTGTCACTAACTGGTGTTTCTGGGACACTAATCTGTGGAAGCCACCATGATAGGCTGAAAAACATGACTAGCTGTGTAAGGAGACATAGCTTACGTGATAAGTGATTAGTATAGTTAAATGGCTGTATAAAAAAGTAGGCAATCATCTCTCATACTGCACAAATCTCTGCCTTTCTCAATAAATGGCACTACCACATTGACCCATGGCCACCAGAAACCTGGGAGTCGCTCTAAATTTCTCCTAGTCCCATGCTACCATATGATGGCTCAGCCATTCCATTTCCCAAATGCTTCTTCACCCACATTGCTGAGTGCAATGCCACCAGCTGACATATGGGCCATGATTTGCGGAATCATTGAGACTTATGGAAGTTCAGAGGAAGGACCCATCCTGTCAGGTACATATGTGTGCATTGGGCGGGGGGAATAATACCCAGGTTAAGAACTTGTTAGGAGCCTTTGGAAGCTGTTGGCTCTAAAGGAAAGATTTGTCTCAGATGAGAGAGGAGTGGTAAGGCCATTCTGAACCTGTAAGATCTTGTGCAGCCTATAAGAAGAAAAAAAGGAATCAAGCTTTCATTTCTCTCATTTATTTTAAAGGTAGTTCATCCCTAACTTTAACCAGAGCCACACTCTTCAATGGAAACACATCAGTACACTTGTGTAGGGGCACCCAGAAGTTACTTTGTGTTTCTGCCTCTGCACTTGTATTCTTCCCTCTCACCCCTCCAAACCCATAACTGGTTGGCCTGGTGGATTATCTTTAAGAATCTTTCACCTTCTGGGCACCTTTAACAATCCCTTTCACGGCAATGCCCATAGTTCAGGAGAGGCAGTTCTGCACAAGTCTTGGGGGAGCAGGTTTCTATCTTGGTTGGACAGAGGCGAGAGAACCCGAGTGTGATGTCAATGTATCACAGGGACACTTTTAAGTCAGCTCCAAATAGCTGCCCAGTGCTCAAAAAAGTCTTGTGAGAAACATGGAAACCTCAGCTGTTTTATAACCATCCTCCCAAACTTCAAAGCCCTTGGCCCAGACGAGCCAATGAAATCTGATATATATATTTTTATTTTTATTTTATGCTCCTCGTGTCCATGCAATTGGAATAAACTGTAAATTAGGTGTTATAGCACTGTAGTTTGGTTAGATGCGATGGTTTAGAAATGTAGCTTTAGTTTGTTATAAGATAATAGCTGCTTTGCTTTGTTGTGACAGTAGCAATAAAGTAAAGTTATTACAGTGTAAAATGTGGTAACCAACCCAAACTACTGAAACAAAGCTACAAATCAGAGGCGGCCCAACTCTGAGAACTTTATGTGTAGAAACAATGAGGGTTCCCATCTCCGACCATGTAACACGGGGAGCCCTGTCATAACCATCAATATTAAATGACTCAAATACTTGCTGTGGGTCAAATCATGTTCCCCAAAACCATATGGGGTAAAATTCTGTTGGAACATAGAAAACTTCCATGCCATTTACATCACAGAAAGGAGAGACTCCATTGGGCCTAAGTCGGTATTCAGATGTGCCTGTGCATGTGTGAAGGACTGGTATGTTGGTCAGGGTCTTGAGCAACCAATTTTCCTGAGAAAACTGGCTGGGAGAGCGCTCTTTTGTACAGATGACTGACAAAAGGCTTAGATGGAGAGGAAAGCAGAGTATTAATTGTATATATTGGTCCTTATTTGGAACCTCCAAATGCATGCTTGCACCTCCTGGAGGGTGCTGAGGCAAAGGTTGACGTTTTGTTTTGTTTGTTTGTTTGTTTGTTTGTTTTGAAGGGACCATGAGTGCAGGAGTACCACATAACTGTTTTAATGCCCTGGTAATAAAATGTGCCATGGTGTAGGGGAGAGAGACATTTCCACTGTGGGCCTCCCAACTAGTGAGAACAGTAACAGGCATGACCTCAACCAGAATCCTCACCAGTTGGTAATTTTGGAGGTGGCAGAAGGGAGACAGAGCCCCTGACATTGGCCTCAACTTTCCCATAGATCTTGGCCGCAGGTACCATGGCAACACATCATCATCAGGTGCTTTAAGTTGAACCAATATCAACAAGAAAAGTAAGAGACTCTCCATGGGCTGATGTGAAACTGTCCAGGAATGCCTGTGAATATTGGCAGGGGCTGGAGAGAGAGAGGGACATACGTGAGCATCTCATGGAGTGCTTAGTTTCCAAGGGCTGGAACGTTGGCTGGCAAACAACAGCAAAATTTGGGCCATTACTATGAACGTGACCCTATTTGTACCTGGAAGCTAACAAGACAAAGACAACATGAATTACAAATGGGGAAGGCTTTAGTTTGATAGTAATAGCTAATATTTATTGAGCATTTACTATGTTCTAGAGATTGTCTTATAAACTTGCCATGTAATCTTCACCATAACCCTATAAAATAACTCCCACTCTTGGCTTTATTTCTCTGAGGATGCATTCGTAGTGCGTGTGTCTTACCCACGATCAGAAATACCTAGTGACCAGAGCTGGGAACTATACTCATACAGTCTGACTCCAGCTGTGCTCATGGACGATTATGTGATTCCCCGCTTATTCACCCGATTCTGAGAGCCACTTTTGTACTGTTTGTATTCCAGGGTGATGTTTCTTTATGAGGCAATTTTCCTGGGCTCTTAGATGCACACCTACACGTCTGTATCATCACATTTATATAGATATATATGAAACCATGCAAAGTATGAAGCGACGTGCACCTCTTCAAACACACGTACATCATGGGAAAACAATTCCCTGAGCCTATAGTGGATTTTGTTAATTTTGTTAATTTGGTGGAAAAGAAAAAATGTTCTCAAAAACACTAATGCAGGCCCAGAGAACAAAATTGTTATAGTTTGTGTACAGTGACCCCTTGTGAAGCCAACAGTTCTCTTCGAATCCCATTCGGGTCTTCCCAGATGGCCTTGGAGATAACTCCTGAATGTTCAGATACCTTACATGTGGAAGGTACATGCAGCTATATACACAAAATTCATGAGGCTGGAGGAGAGGCCTCAACTTTGTTTATAGACTTTCTGATTCTTTTTTTTTTTTTTTCTCTTTTGGTTGGTTGGTTGGTTGGTTGGTTAAAAAGCTGACAGACTGTATTACAGCTAACATTCCCATATTGATCATACCATTTCTGAAGCTGGCCTCTGTGTGACAGGAGCGGCATAATTAGTTTTTTCCTTGTTAAATATTTGTAAATCATTCGTACTTTTATGGGGTACATAACCTGGCTGTTACCCTTCAAATAATCTTCTTGTAACTTGTTTAAACAAGAAATATCTCCTGGAGTGCAGTGTCACTTCTGTCCTTCAATGAGCCTACAGCATAAGGGCTTCTCTTGCTTGCAAAATACGCAAGGACATCCATGCCAGGATTACATAAAACAGGTCTGTAAGAGGCTCTAGCCAAACACGCTCAACAGCATCCACTGCTGTCCACATGATCTGCTTACAGCTTTGGGAAGCAACCAGACTGGGGGAAAAACATTTGATTTGGGTTTTCTGCTTTTTATTTATGGTTATTTATTTTAAGCCACTGGCACCTGTAAGGGTTGAACTCCATCATTTAAGAAGCACTGATTTGGGGTTCACTATGGAAAAGGTATTAGTATCACTCATACCTTAAAGCATGCATTTCAAGGTGTAAATCTAAAATGTGACTTTCTTTTTCGTGTGCCCAAGGAAAGTTTCTACCTAAAAAATTGTCAGTGTGGGAAGCTATCCAAATATTGCAACAGTGCTACAATTACTCAAAAGGTTCTTGGAAATACTCTTTGGAAGGGAACTTTCTGGTCTAAATAGCACAGGCCTTTGGATAGCTTTAACAATCATAAAATCATACATCTTTTTTTTTTAAGTTGAAATGAATTAAATTCTTTTTTTTTACAGTCATAATCCCAAAATTTTTTGTTGTTGTTGTCCCAAGTATTTTTTAAAATTTATTTATTTAAATTCAAGAAAGTTACCAATGTGGTATTGAGTTCAGGAGTAGAACCCAGTGATTTATCACTTACATATGACACCCAGTGCTCATCCCAACAGGTGCCCTCTTAATGCCCATCACCCATTTAGCTCATCGCCCCCAACCTCCCCTCCAGCAACCCTCAGTTTGTTCTCTGTATTTAAGAGTCTCTTATGATTTGCCTCCCTCTCTGTTTTTATCTTATTTTTCCTTCCCTTCCCTTCTGATCATGTGAGTTTCTCAAATTCCATATATGAGTGAAATCATATGATACCTGTCTTTCTCTGACTGACTTATTTTTCATAGCATAATATGCTCTAGTTCCATCCATGATTAATGAACTTAACTCTGATTAAAAACCAAACATCACTTGAAATAAACCTGATAAATAAGTTTCATTTAAAAAAACCACATTGTATGTGGACATAACATACATAAGATAGCAAGGTATTAAGTCTAAAGTGAGAAGGATGGTGTCTAGTGATTCATAAACAAGCCAAAGTTCTGTGGAAGCAAGAGCAGTGTTGCTGGAACACCCTGAGCCTGAGCCCCACGTTTAAAGGTGGCAGAAACCCACTCAGACTGGTAACAGGAAAAAATATAAGAGTGCACAAGAGTTCACATAATCTTAGGGCAGGAAGTAAAGTTACCAGGCCACAGTCATAAATCAGAAAGTCATAAGAAACCATTCGATCCCACCATTGCAGTTCACGGTGCCCCTTCTTCAGCCTGTCCGTGCAGATGGGCTGGCTACCTCCACAGGAGCTCAAATCAAGGAACTATTGTGGCTCACTGGGCTGAGCACACCTAAATTAGCAAGAGAGAGAAGCAGGATCTGAGCATGCTGTGGGATGGGGGGTGCGGGGTATGGGAGGCCAGCAGACACACTGCAGAGGGGAGCGGAGGAGGCTAGGTGTTCATACATGGCCCAAAAGAAGGCTGAAGATGCATGCGCGTCCACTGGTAACCTGTGAATACCCAACGTGGTCTGCCTTTGAACCAGAATCAAACGCTTACATGTCTTTGGAGGAAGAAGTCTCTGCATCCTAATGATGGCTACAGAGAAGCCAGTTTATTAATTTGTCTGTCTACACAGAAAGACTTGCAGAGAGGCAATGGATCCATTGCTTGCTCTTCAATCCCTAACTCCTATATTTTTGTAAGTTTTATTTTATTTTATTTTATTTTTGAGAGGGAGGGGGGCAGAGAGAGAGAGAGGAAGAGAGAGAATCTCACGTAGGCTCTGCACTGTTGGCACAGAGCTCAATGCTGGGCTCAAACTCACGAACCGTGAGATCATGACCTGAGTGGAAATCAAGAGCCAGATGCTCAGCTGACTGAACCACCCAGGCGCTCCATAACTCATATTTTTTAAAGTAAAGGCCAAATATCAGACATCTCAATGGAGACGAAATGAGTCGTCATAAAAGGTGGCTCATGCCATCCGGTGCCCTCAATCCTCTTTGCAAACCAGGCAAATCAATGTGTGATTATCTGTATCAGTTATTATCACAGCTGTACCAGGTGGGTTTCCTTTGTGTGAACACACACACACATGTGCGTGCACACACACACACACACTCACACACACACACACACACTGGGATAATAACCTAATATTTTTGCATTTACATACATTTTATAGTATTACAAAATGTTTTTAAAAAATTTATTTCATGTAGTAACCCTATAAGAGTGGTATTAGGTCAAATCATATAAAACTGTAATTTTTTCTGGTCACAAGTGGCCATATACTGGCAGTTTTATATATTTTGATCTAATATTAGAATGACTATCAAGCAACTTATAGAGTTGTTAAGCAATCTACCTGAGCTTTCCTGGTTCCTAACTTCTAGAAATCCATATCTTCTCACTCTTAGCTTTGTGTCGTTTCCACCACAATATTATATATAAGGAAAGAGCATATCCACATATAATATAAACCAAACGTAAGCATCTTGTCTATGTTTGTTTTGTGATAAATTCACTATAGATAAAGATAATGAGAAAAAATTCAAGAAATCTGCTTTAAATGCTCTTCATTAATTTTTTGCAACCTTCTGCATTTTTTCCCAAATTAGCAAAGTGCAAAGAATCAAGTCATTTATGCTGGGAAAAGATTACATATTTAGTTTTTCAAATTAGTTGGCTATGAGTAAGTTATTTTTTACCTCTGCTGTTTAGGGTTCAGAGACCTAAAGAAAAGTAAAAAGAACTATGCCTGATTAAATTAAAAAAGAATGATTATGTCATGAAATATTATTTATTTCTCTACATCTCATTTTTCTTTTTTATAAAAAGGTGAGCCAACATCTTTCCGTTTTTGAGAAAGACAGAAGCACGTCTTTTGTTTCTGAGACACGCTCCCTAAATAATATCTGAATTGGAATTCAAATCAATAACCCAATCCCTCTCCTGATTATACTAATGTTTCTTTAAAATACAGATGTGTTTCAAATGAGTAAATCATATATAACTTGTGAGCTTTTTTTTTTTAATGCTACAGGGGATTCAAGCATTTTATTATATATGCAATGTTTTCCCAAGATTTAGCAAATGACTATCAAACATGGAAATACAGTTTAACAACTTAAACGAAACGAAATGTACATCATTAATTTAAATTCAATTAGTTGGCCGCATCCCAGCAAACGGCACTAGTTAAGAGGCTGGAGTGTGTGGTGTGGGAATTCCGTGGGTCCAGTGAGCCCCCGACTTCTGTGAGCAGCTCGACAGTTGTTTTACTGCTTTAGAAGATAGATCCTTTCTCCCCGTGCTACACTCACAGCTTCTCAGGGCACAGGGAAGATGGCACCAATTTGTTTACCCATGAATGCTTTTTTGAGAGGCGAGAGGCCTCTGTGCTTCGATATTTTCCCCCTGGACAGAAACCAGGAGCGGGGGAAGCAGAGTACCACTGTGTCGTTTTACTGTTTTTATCCGTCTAGCCATTTGAGAAGACTCTTCTACCTTTCAAGCTTAAAATCTCACAACAAAAAGCCCCTCCTTATTATTATCACTCATTATTATTTCCAGACAAAAACAGGTTGTCAAAAAAATTCAGAGCAGAAAGAAATCTCCAGAAATGTCCCCCGATCGCATGTGGATTTTCTCTGCTACCTTGTGGATTCAGTCAGAAGGAAGGCTCGGTGGGAGAGGAGCAGGAAAAAAATCTCTGCATATGTTCTTTTAGACCATTGAGATCCCTGCCCCCCACCCACACACTAATTTCATATTATTGGTCTATGACTATACAAGGTTGCCTATGTTGAGTGAAAACAATACATCTACAATAATCCTTTGCTAACACATATATTCTTGGTATAACACTCTACATTGATTATCATTTTTACGTGTACGATCCACTTTTCTCTTTCAGTAATGTCACTGCCTAGGCCTTAATTTCATAGACAAGAGATGAAATATAAAAAGGCCAAAAATTAGTAGCTCTTTCAGGGACAGTTGCTGCATTACAGCAATAGCCCACAGCTGCCAGAATCCCAAAACTCAGTGGTTTCAAACATTAAACACTTATTGCTCATGAGGCTGAAGATCAGCTGGGTAGTTCTAGCCTCTGCTGGGCTTACTCTTATCAGCTGTGTTGGTCATGGCTGGGATCTCTCGCATGTGTAGGGATCTTCTGGGGGCTGTCTGGTCTAGGATGGCCTCACTATTTTGTCTGATGGTTGGCTAATTCTTGACTGGGACAATGGACGTGACTCATCTATTATCTCAGCACCCAGTAAGCTAGTCCACACTTATGATGTTGACGGCAGTCCAAGAGAATGAGTGAAAGTCTCGGATCTGGTGCACTGGCACCCCCACCAAATTCCATTAGCAGAAGCAGCCCACAGCATTAGACCAGATTTGAGGGTAGAGAAAAGAGATTCCACTTTTCAGTGGGAGAGGCCATAGAGTTACATTGCAAAGGGTGTGAATACAGGGAAAAGTGAACATTTTTGGCCATTAAAACAAAACAAAACAAAAAACACATTGTATCACAGTAGTTAATAGAGTATTTCCAAAGCGTGCTCCACAAAACACTGGCTCCATATAATATTAACTAGGGGTTTGCAAAACAACACGCCTGCACACTTATACAAAGGGGAAGGATGGGTTTCCATGACGAAAGACCACTGGAAAACTGCACTTATGAGACCCCTCTCTGTGATGTCCTGAAATGAGCTAGCAGGGTCAGTGTCTCCAACTCTCTCAGCAGGGGCAGCCACAATGCCCCAAAGGTTCAGAAGCTCCTTCTTTTCTCAGCATCAGGGGATGCAATGAGACTCAATTTCCCAAAGGCACCCTAAGACTCTGGATGCCAGGCAACTGGGATTTCCAGCAATCCCCCAGGTGGCTGGTATCCAAGTTCAGACTGCAAGGTGTCTGAGCCCAGTTCTCCCCACTGAAGGCTGTTCTCATGCTTCCATCATACAAAGGGAGAGCAATACAGTGGCAGATTCTTTTAGAGGAATACAGTCCCTCAGTATATTCAGCAGCGCCCTGCCCCAGTATACCTCTCTCTCATCTCCACAGGACTCTGGGAGAACAAGGGACCCATGCACCTGCTGAGACTTTGCACCAAATGGCATTTGCTGGTATTTGCACACAGGCTGTTCCATGAAGGGTTGAAAGGAAACTTTTCAGGATTCTTTGACTCTTTACCATAGGACCTAGTGTCCTTGCTGATTGACTCTCCAGTAGAAACAATATACAGCTTCCCAGACTTTTTTGATTAAAGACACCTTTTCTCAAGAAGCGTCTTGCAGGGCTGGTGTTACATAGAATGTGTGTTAGGGAATGATGTCTCATTTACAGGATAAATTTCAGTAAAATAAATACATCAAAAATGCAAATTCATATAAAACACTCATTGTTTATTTTCTCACATATGCTTATTCTACTTTCAATCCCTTCTGAGGAATTTCTGACAGTCAAAATAAGCTACTAAACAGAAGCAACAAGAAAAAAAATAAAAACAAAAACAAAAACAAAAAATAAGTTGACGTTAAAGAAGGATAAGGCCAAGAAGGAAAACAGTTAAAGCTGTCAGATAAAATAGCCCAGTGCCTGTTACATTTTAGGCACCCACAAAAAGTGTGTTGAAACAGAATCTGAACACAAAATTTAATTGGAATGAGTAAACAGAGAAAAGTAATAATTTATTATTCATTCAGTGAGTTTTAATTATGCCTCTACTATCTGTCAGTCACATAGGTTATTGGGGACACCTAATGAAGAAGATAGGAGTCCTTGTCCTCAAGAGGCTTACAGTCTAGAGCAGGAGCATCCACCTAAGGCCCACAGCCAAATCCTACTCACTACTTGATTTGGCGAATGAAGTTTTATTGGAACACAGCCACCCTCATTTGTGTATGTATTGTCTATGACTGTTTCCCTGCAGCAACTACAACAGCAGAATTGTGTACTTACTACAGAGACTGTATGGTCTGCAGAACCTAAAATATTTACTGTCTGGCCTTTTACAGAAAGAGTTTGCTGAATGCTGATAGACTCGAGGTCCATCTTTAACTGTTCCAGCTCTATATTCTATCTCTTAGCGAATGTGGTCTTTTTCTCCTTACGGTTTCAATGACTTCTACCAAAAAAAAATGATTCTGAAGTCTCTATAACTAGTCGTAGACACTGGAGGTATTTCTGGAATTTCTCTGCTTGTCCCATGAAAGCAATTACCTGGTGTACCTCCTCTACATGTTATTCCTCTGTCTAGGTCAGAGTTGACATGCAGATTAGAAAAAAAACAAGAAATGTGACCAGATTCGAGGTGAATATGGAATACTTTAGTATTGCTCTAATAATATCTTGCTTTACTTTAGAAGCTTTCAAATTGCTTTATCACAATTAGCTTCTTTTCTCTAATATACAAGGGATATAAAAAACATCATTGGTATTATCACTGTCCAGTTGTGAAAGCAGGCATTGGGAGTTAATTCACTTAAAAGGGCTGGATTCCCTGACAGCGAAAGTTACTTGTAAGTTTTAGCAACAGGGTGGTTCCCGTGTTCTAGCCCGTGAAAGAGCTAGCCTTCCACTCAGCTGACCTGCCTTGAATCTCCTCCTCCAGGTGCTCATTTCAGTTTACCTGCTCTCTGACCCCAAATGGTGCAGGCCAAGGGCATATCTCGTGCTCAGCACTGTTACTGTTAGGTGAAGGAACGATGGCACAGGTGTCACTGTTATTTCTGTCTTGGAGAATTCCCGGGGTTGTGGTCTCTGCCCGTGTGCTTCTATAAGCCTCTCTTCCCTTCCCTGTTTCCACGGCTGACGCTGTTTCTCTGCAAAAGCGGCAATAGTAAATGCAATCAGCTCTGGATGATGGGAAAGTCTAGAAGCCTGCGCTTCTTCAACAAAAGCACTTCCTAAAGGAAAAGGTGACTTTTGCCTCCTAGTTCTGAAAAGCATATTTCCAGGAATGAGCGATTTCAGAAGTCTAAGAGATTTTCATAGGAAAAAAAATAGAAGCCGGACTGTTTCTCCTAGAACTGCTAGAGCTCAGCTGCTGTTTAGATCTGAGACTCCACTCACTCACTCTGTCCTCCATGTATTGTATTTCAATAAAAACTTAATAAACAGAATATTAAAGATTTGAAGAATTATACAAAGTATTCCATTTCTAACCCTGCCATTTATTTTATTTTTATGAGATATCAGGACCAGTTTAATAAGTATAATAAACATAAACCCTGGCATTTATAACACCATTCACCTGATTAATACCAGATAATATTTTCTAGAAGTGCCATTTTAATAGGAATAAATGGATAAACAGATATGTCTTAGACTTACTCTTCCAAGATTGCAGGAGCTCAATTTTTGAAAACAAATTAACAACCGAAATCAATATCTTCCCCATTAATTCCATATTCACTGTAAGAGTTTTACTAGTAGAAGAAAGCAAACGGTAGGCTGGTATTGGACCAGCTAATGCTGCCTTTGATGCATGTTACAAAAGTGCTTCTCACTCTTTTAGTCTTAATTGCTGGCTCTGGGTTTGCTGCTACAGATATCTTTATGAAAGCACATGGGCACAGCACATGCACATAGGCACAGTTGATGGTTAATATTATCAGATTCATCTGGGGCAGGGGGGAGTATGATGGTTTTTATTATATTAATAATTAAATTTATTATCTCCCACTGCCTTCTTTTTTCCTATCTCCAGGCTAAGACTTTCCAAAATGCTGATGACTTCAAAGGAGACTCAAAGACATAAAAAAGAGTATCAACAGAAATGGGTCCTTCTTAGACCTCAAAGAAAGAGTAAGGAGGTGAGTATTCAGGAAATCAAACCACATTAGATAAAGACTACTTGTTGTCACAGAGCTGAAAGTAAGCAGTTCAATACCTTGTAACTTACTCAGAATCCAATTAAAAAAAAAAAACACATTATCAATGAGGGTATGTGGAACAGGTGCTCCTTTACAATGCTGGTGGGTGTCAAATTGTTACAGAAATTTAAGGGATCACTTTTATAGCATTAATCACTATTTATGTAGTTATTTATTTATTTATTTATTTTAAGTTTATATATTTATTTTGAGAGAGAGAGAAAGTATAAGCCGGGGAGGGCCAGAGAGAGAGGGAGAGAGAGAGAGAATACCAACCAGGCTCTGCTCTGACAGCCCAGAGCCCAATGTGGGCCTTGAGCTAACGAGCTGTGAGATCATGACCTGACCCGAAACCAAGAGTCAGACACTTAATCAACTGAGCCACCCAGGCACAACACTGATCACAACTTAAAAACATACATATGCTGGAGTGCTTGGGTGGCTCGGTCGGTTAAGCATCCGACCTCTTGATTTCAGCTCAGGTCACGATCTCATGGTAATGAGATCAAGCCCTGCATTGGGCTCTGTGCTGGGTGTGGAGCCTGCTTGGGATTCTCTCTCTCCCTCTGCCTCTACCCCTTTCCTGCTCACGCTTGCTCACTCTAAATGAATAAATACATAAATACATACATAAATAAATAAAAATATATGTATGCTATAGCACAGCAAATCCACTTTTCACCATCTAACTTAGAGAAACTTTCATACATGATTACAAAGAGTCCTATGCATGAATGTTTATTATGCAATTATTGTGAAGTTGAAGTTTGAATCAGCCTAAGTGCCTACCAAAAGCCTTTGATGCAATAGGGTAGAACACCTGTGGACTATGATGTGTTTCATATGCTTTAATATGGAAACATCTAGAAGATTTGCTCATCTGTGAAAAAGCAAGCATGGCATACATTTAGTGTGATGCTGCTTATGTAAAAACGTGTGTAAAAACATGTGTGTAAAAACATGTGATGCTGCTTATGTAAAAACATGTAAAAACATGTAAAAACAAGCATGCACACAAACACTCAAAACCTCATACACATGCACACACCAAGCCATACTCTTTGTTCAATACAGGTATTTATGCATGTATATAAATAATAGCAAATGATTTGATATTATTCTCACCAAACTTATAAAAGAGCTTCTCTTCCTCTTACAGTTAAAGAACTAAGATTCTTTATAAGGAGGATGTGTTTTTGTGATATTGCCTTGTTTAAAAGAATTAAAAATAAAAAATACTCTGAAATACTGATATGTGGATAAATGTCCAATCGGAGTGTGGTGATGATTCATATTTAGTAAGCACCTGTTAGGTGGGTGGTATTCTGTAAATTAAGATATCCTGTTGTGATGGGCAGAATTATAAGATGATCCCCAGGACTCCCACCCCTCAATGAACACACACAGACACTAATCTAGGTACTGCTGAGAAGGGATTTTTCAGATGTAATTAAGGCCCCAAATCAATTAACCTTAAAATAGGAGATTATCTGGGTGGCTCTGAACTAATCACATGAACCCTTTAAAAGCAGAAACTTTCCTCTGACCGGCCACAGAAGAGGGAACCAGAGATTCGAAGCATGTGAAGAACATGACGCTCTGTTGCTGACTTGAAGGTGGAAAGGACCACATGGTAAGGAATGTAGGAGCTGAGAGCAGCCAGCAAAGAAGATGAGACCTCAGTCTCCGGAGCTTGGGGAAATGAATTCCCTCAACAACCAGTAAGGATGGAAGAAGACTCTAATGCCAGATGAGAACCTGCCTTCTCACGGAAACCTCAATTCCAGCTCCACGAGACCCTAAACAGAGGATCTGGTCCCTCTAAACCTGGACTTCTGATCAGCATAAACAGAAATAAATGTGTGTTGTGTTCAACTGCTGTGTCTGTGGTCATTTGTTATGCATTTATTGTGAAATGGATACAGCCATGGCATGCTATAGTAATAAGTAACCTCCTCCAGACCTCAGCAGGTTAACAGAACACACGGTTACCTCTTTCTCCTGCTCTGTCTCATGTGAATGTCTGGGGGTGGGCTGGGATATGCCCCCCAGAATTATTCGGAAATAGAGGATGAGCTGCACCTTATAGAACGTATGATCCCTCAGATTCTCAGGGGCTGAGGCAGATACAGTATTGCACACCAGCTCTTGGGTGCCTTGGGCCAGAGCTAGTCATCTGGCACTACCTGATTTCAAGGAGTGGATGGAGTATTTGGTGAGCCTTCTCCATTTGCCACAGGAAACTGATGAGATGCTTACCTTGACCTTTTGAGCAATGTATTATCAATACCTTTGAACAGATGGGCTCACTGAAGCTCAGAGAGGACATGCAACTTGCTTAGCATCACGCAGGCAACAGAGTCTGGATATGAACTCAGTTCTGTGTGGCCTTGAACCACGTGTTCTTTTTGCTTTACCGTGCTGCCTCTTCCCTAACTGAAGGGTCTTTTAGAAACCACCAGAGAGGCTTGGTCTGGAGAAGAAAATACACAACTGAGTCAGAAATTGAATGCTATCACTAAACCTGGATCTTTGACTTACCTGAACAAAGCACATAGCGTCTCAGTCTCCCCACCTATATCATGAGACCGACCCCACATTTCATCAGATCTAAAGGGCCACGGTTATAGAATTTGCCATTATTTCATACACCACTAAGAAAGAAAGATTGTTCACTGCTAAATGATGACATAGCAGTGATTACAATACACAGTCGTGAAAGAATGGCATGTTAGAATTACTGAAATTTACCCTCTCCTTACTTGAAGTTTCTGTAGGTAAAAAGACCACACGGAATATTGTCATTAAAATTTAATCTTAGGGCTCTGTGAGGAATAGGGCTGGACTGAGATTAATAAAGAAAAGGATTCATTTGAGAAACCTTTGTCCTTCCCAGTAACTCATGTAAGACTTGCACCCCTACCTACTTCCGAAGGGATTTGGGGCAATTAAGTCAATAACCATGAGATGTTAGACATTTAAGAATGATAATAGAAACTTATATTTTACTATCTTGCAAATACTGATCCAAGTGTCCTAAGTATTATAACAAGCCCCCTATGAGTTAGATACTCATATCTCCATTATAAATATGAAAGAATTGATTTACAGAGAGATCGAACAAAGACACACATCTGGGAAAAAACAGTGAGGATTCAAATCCAAGAATCTGGTTTTAGAACCCAAGGTTCAAACCCAGAGTCCCAATCTACATGCCAAGCTTCCCTCTTTTTACAGCCTCCGTCCGAATCTTCCACTCACTAGGCATTTCTCGCAACCTTATTCCTGCCTTCAACTCCATACCCATTTTCAGGGCACCTGGATGGCTCAGTCAGTTGAGCATCTGACTTCGGCTCAGGTCATGCTCTCGCGGTTCACGAGTTTGAGCCCTGCATCCGGCTCACTGCTGTCAGTGGGAAGCCCACTTCAGATCCTGTGTCTCCCCTGCTCTCAGCACCTCCCCCACTCGCTCTCTCTCTCTCTCTCTCTCTCTCAAAACAAAAAACAAACAAACAAACAAAAAAACAGGGGCGCCTGGGTGGCTCAGTCGGTTGAGCATCTGACTTCGGCTCAGGTCGTGATCTCACGGTTCGTGGGTTCGAGCCCCTCACTGAACCCCATGTTCGGCTCTGTGCTGACAGCTCAGAGCCTGGAGCCTGCTTCAGATTCTGCGTCCCCCCTCACCCTCTCTCCACCCCACCCCTACTTGTGCTCTGTCTCTGTCTTTCACAAATGAATAAACATTAAAAAAATTTTTTTAATTAAAAAATAAAAAAAAACATTAAACCCATACCTATTTGCATAATTTGTACTTCCCTTTCTTTAACAACCTTTGTTATTCTCAAATGGGAGTGAGTTTTACTTTGTCCAAAACCCTGTAAAAGATAGTACTGCAATCAGGATGTAGACAGTATTCTGTATTGCACCGTATCAGTATTCAGTAAGCATTTGGAGTCAGGTACCAAACACCCTCCCCCTAGAAATCCACATCTTATTCCCTGGATCCTGTTAGTTATATATCAAAAAAGGGTTTTTAGCAGATATGATTAAGTTAATGGTCTGAATGAGATCGGGAGATTACCCTGGATTATCCAGGTGGGGCCTAAATGCAATCAAATGTATCTTTATAAGAGGGACACAGAGGGAGATCACACACACACGTATGGAAAATGAGAAGGCAATGTGACCATGGAGGCAGAAATTTGGGAGGGGCCGCCACAAGCCAAGGAGGGCTGGCGATCACAGAAAGCTGGAAGAGGCAAGGAATGGGGTTATCCCTAGAGCCTCCACAGAAATCATAGCCCTGCTGACATCTTGATTTAGATCCAACAATATAGAGTTTGGACATCCGGTCTCCAGAACTATGAGAGAATAAATTGCAGTTGCTTTAAACCACACAGGTTTTTGTGCTAATTTGCCACAGCAGCCATGGGAAACCAACACAGAATTATTCAACACAAATCAATATTTCTAAAATAATTTATTGGGGCGCCTGGGTGGCGCTGTCGGTTAAGCGTCCGACTTCAGCCAGGTCACGATCTCGCGGTCCGTGAGTTCGAGCCCCGCGTCAGGCTCTGGGCTGATGGCTCGGAGCCTGGAGCCTGTTTCCGATTCTGTGTCTCCCTCTCTCTCTGCCCCTCCCCCGTTCATGCTCTGTCTCTCTCTGTCCCAAAAATAAATAAAAAACGTTGAAAAAAAAATTTAAAAATAAAATAATTTATTCAGATCAATTAGACAATTTTTCACTTTTAAACTGGATCTCTGTGCATAGAATTCTCAATACTGAAGCTGCGTTATAAAGATGTAACTCTAGAAGCTCCTGGGTGGCTCAGTTAAGCATCTGACTCAATTTGGGCTCAAGTCATGATCTCATGGTTTTGAAATTGAGTCCCACATCGAGCTCTGCACTGGGTGCAGGGCCTGCTTGGGATTCTCTCTCTCTCTCCCTCTGCCCCTCCCCTGCTCACATTCTCTCTCTCTCTCTCTCTCTCTCAAAATAAATAAATAAATAAGCATTAAAAAATATGTAACTCTAAATGTGCACTGGGCTAATTATAGCAAAAAGTTGTGATTTGATCTTAGGACATTATTAAAGGGAAAAAAATCATTGCGTGTATATAACATCAATTCAATTTTCCGCCTGAAGTTAAAGGGATATCATATGATAGGCCGATGTCTGTGACTAAAAGTAGAAGTTTACCACAATAAAAATGGCGTCTTTCATTTTACTACTTCCAATAAATGGGTACATGAAGTTTCTTGAAGTTCCAGTGGTATTTAATTTCTCACCCAAAACATTTCCATTGCTCATGTCTTCTGGTAGAAAAAGAAAATGAACAATTTTAGAAACATGAAAGGTATCCACTCAAAAGCATTACACGAAAAGGGCTAGCACTTTCACAGAAAGGATGGTGCTCTTTACTCTCAAGTGCTAAGATTTACCAGTGAGGACTTCTACTATTTCTTAAATCCTTCATCACTGAAATATCTTCAGCTATTCTTCAAATTAAATGCAAGATCTTTATAACAAAAAATGGAGAAAGTCACTTCATGAGACTTTGATCAATACAAAATTAATATTGCAGCTACAATGAAACTCTGGAGCGGGTTCACAATAAAAAACTTCAATACACCCTGTAAGTGCTGCCAGATAAGCAGGAAGTTACTTTGCATTTGAGCAGTCAGATTTTTCTTCTGTCTGCAAACAGAGCAAAATTCAGGACATTTCGCTACTGGAGAATCTCTAATGAGTGGGTAGTAAAATACCCACCTTTCTGACTGCCACTGGATATCAAAAAATTACTCACTTCTGACTCAGTAATTACCCACCAAAAATTTAGATCAAGTGGTCGTCACGTCACCCAAATTAGTACCTGACAAGGAATGCTTCTGGCAAGGTTGGCAGCTGAGAAACAGGAAGTGAGTTGCAAAACATTATTAAAACTTGAAAATAACAGCCTTAAAGGTGTGTGATCTACCATTCAAATACTCAAAAACTACTACAGAGAGAAAAATCACGCCTGGGCGAAGGGATGCTCAGGGAGCCAGTGGAGGAGAGGAAGCACAGGAAACTGTAGCTCAATCTTCGCTCACCCAAAGGGCTACCGTCAGCTTCTTGCTGGGCCATTGTTATTATTACCACTATCTTTTCAAATGTGACAGTCTTGTAACAGTAGTATGTGGAAGGGGGTAGAAGTTCCAGGTGTTTGTTTACACTTGACTCCAAGGGCTACAACCGTGCTCTGAAAAACTCTTACCAGCTGGTTGAGGTACTTCCTAACGCAGATGCAGTCCAGGGTTCGGATCCCTTCATTACCTGACAGGAACGGCAGGAGGTTCATCTGAGAATCTTACTAGGTACCTTTTGTGGCTCAAGTCTTCATGTGTGAGGAAACCTGGCACGGGTCAAAGATCTCAGCTCGTCTTTGTCTTCATGCTGAGTGTCATCTGGAAGTGGATACAGATGTCTCAGGAGAATTGAGTGGTTTCTTGATATTTTGACTTGAAATTAGTCTGACCGGGTCACAGAAATTCAATTTTTTTGTTTGAACATTATTTTCGGTAAGATCATTGCAGTATTCACTCCACCATTCAATCCATATTCCTATAATTCCACTTGAGCATGACAAACATAGGCTTTGGCGTTATGGTGACTTCTGAGTTCTACTGTCATTTATTTTTTGGTGATCCATACATTGTGCGTGTGATAAAGAAAAACACTAATAACACTGTTCATTAAGGACTGCTCTTGTCATTCATAAAACTTCAGTCAAAAATTCTTTTGTTAGAAAAAAAAAATAGCAAACATTGAACCAGATCAAAAGTTGCCCAACTATAGCCCATGGACTAAATCCAGCCTGGTCCATTTGCTTACATATTGTTTGTAGCTCTTTCCTGCTATAATGGCTGTAGCATTGAGTAGCTGCAACAGAGACCACAAAAGAGAAAATATTTACTATTTCACTCTTTACAGACACAAAAAATTGCCAACTGGATAAATTGCACTAGATAATAGCATGGATATTATGTGGATTAAAGTCTTTACTGCAGGAACGTTCTCTGGTTTCTATGTCATTATTTGAGACTCTCTTGGCTGTATTCAAGACCCACCATGATCAGGTCCCCTATCCTGGTACTCTCCTACTCATTGTCCAGTCTCATCCAGGACTGTGTTCCCCAAATACACTGTGCTCGCTCACACTTGCCTATCGTTGCTAGGCATCAGGAACACGAAGTCCATTAAGATCTGGTTCCTGTCTGTAAAACACTTGCTATCTAGCAGGAGCTAATTACCTATAAAGCACAGTGCTTGCAACAGAGTGTGTGTCACCTATAGGTGGCTGAAATGAATTGAGCCAAATTAAAATATATACAAGGGAACTGTTGCTCGCATTCTGGCATCACCTCCAAATCAGACTGAAAGGTCCTTGTTTATACTACAAACTTATGGAAGAAACTCCCTGATAAATCCTTGAAAAGTTTACCTAACAGCATTTTCTAAGTTCAAGGCACACAGCAAAACTACTCTGCATTAATTGAAACATTTTACTAAGTCTTTCTATATAGGTGTCAAAAATGTTCTTTCTTTGAATGAGAGAGAAAGAAAGAGAGAGAGACAGGGAAAGAGAAACACAGGACTGATATTCTGAACATTAAGGACTGCTTTGTTTGGGTTATAGATAATTATTTGTGCCATGTCATAGATTCCATTATGATATTTCCTGATAAAAGTAACATTATTGGTACTGCATTTTACTCCTGAGGTGATACTTGGAGGTCCACTTATGAAATTGTGTTTAAATGAAGACTAATTAATTGTAAAAAGACCTCTTGGCAAAGATTGCTCAAATTAAATAATAATTACCAAATATCCTCTTCACGTTGTGCTATGTAGACTCAGCCTTTAAGTTCTACCAAGCTCTTAACAAGTCAGTCGTGGCTAGTAATTACTCAAAATCTCTTCCTTCAGTGGTATAAACCCTTCAGATTTTTTACAGCTTCTTGAAAGGAAGGAAGGAAGGAGAGGAGAGGAGAAGAGTTAGGGAGGAAGGGAGGGAGGAAGAGATAGAAACAAGGAAAGAAAAGAATTTCACCTTTGATTTCCACCTAGATATGTATCACCTAAGGACTGAAAGCACTTTTAGTTCAACCACTCATCTGAAATACTCCAACACTAACTGGGTGAAGAAAATCATTGGTGTCACCTTCAGGTGTCCAACAGATGTTGTCACAGATTTGGTTTCAGACTGGAATCCTAGACCTTTCTGGCACTGAGATCTGAATACTCCTACCCACTGTGACTATTACAGAATGTTGGAATTTGAGAGTATCTGGTAAGCACTAAGTAGGAAGGAGGAGTGGTGACTTAGTGTAAAAATGCACATGTCATTTTGGATCTGTTCTAGAAGCAAAGCACTTTTTATTGGGACAAGTGGCATAACCATTCCACAAGTCTTACCACACCTAACTGGTCCTGGGTGCAAAGTAGTGTGCTTGCCTTCATGACAAATTTGCGTGGTGTCTGTCTCACTTGTGGAAGTGTGAGGAGCATACGCAATTGGGGGAGTTACAGCCAGATGATTTCCTATGCTGAGAAAAAAATGGGACCAACTCTGAGAACTCCATACCGTTTATTTAACTTGGAGCTTAAATAGAAGTTTGTGAGCAAAGGAGGAGTGGGGGGGGGGGTAGTGGTAGGGGGTATCAGTCATACTCTCTGGTGCTATGGACTGAATTGTGCTTCTACAACTCATGTGTTGAAACTCCATCCCCTAATGTGATGGTATTTGGAGATGGAGCCTTTGGGAAATAATTAGATTTAGATAAAATCATGAGGGTAGAGTTCTTATAAGAGGAGACACTAGAGCCAGCTCTCTCTCTCTCTCTCTCTCTCTCTCTCTCTCTCTCTCTCTTTCTCTCTCTCTTTCCCTCCCTGCCACATGAGGCCACAGCAGGAAGGTGACCGTGCCCGCGCTGGCAGCCTGATCTCAGACTTAAAGCCTCCGGAACTGTGAGAAACACATTTCTGTCGTTTAAGCCACCCCGTCTATGATGTTTTGTTGCAGCAGCTCTAGCTAAGACACCTCGTATCCAGAAGAGTTTCATATTTTCTAGTAAAGGATGTATCTGAAGGTCTGATGTGAGTCTGATGCCTTGATTAATACATAAACAGACTCCGAGTGGCTCCTCTTCTTATCGCCAAGATACAATCTGGCACAACAGTTTTGTTTGATAGACAGCGTTGGCCCCCGCTTGTCAACTAGCCGGTGTGAAATAACATTATTACTGCATAATGTCGCGGCGGGCCGCATAATATTTCCATTGGAGGACGCGCACGATGAAGAGATTTCAGGGTTCTCACCTGTTTGCATAATTAGCATCACATATTCGTAAAATTAAGGTACCACGATCGCCGGTAGCAGCGCGTTTCCTTCCTCGCAGGGTGCTGCATGTGCGTGTTCACTTTGGAGAATGATCAGAGAAAGGGCCTCCAACTCCAAAGGCTCCCTGTGTCCCCGCGGTCCCCATACAAGGCACACAAAGCCCCGCTTCATCTCGCGGCCTTGCCCAAAATGAAATACCCAGGGCCGGCTCGAGGAACGAGACAAGAGAACAAGAGCCACTGGCCTGAAAGGCCTGGCTCCCAGTGTAGTTTCTCGCTCTACTGCTGGTTTGAAAGGATTCTGTAGCCATAGGCTATCTCCAGATAGAAAGATGGTTCAGTGACATCCCTTTGGTAAATAAGTAGCTATTCCTCCTCCTTCTAAACGTCACATTGAAGTAGGCTGTGTTTTCTGATTAATTCAGTTTGAATACCGCTGACTGTCTGTCACTGTAGTCATATGTCACTGGTGGCAGCTCAGAGAGTCTAACCCTCTCTAACATCAGTGCACACAATTCATTTTAAAATGTGGTCTAATAGTTCCCGAATACCTGCAAGGTAAAGGGAAGATGGGATGCATTTTCCCTCAAAATAGCCTGCAACCAAATTTATGAAAGCAAACTCTGTAGGCACCGTAGCATTCTTTGCAATGCAAAGGCTGTAAGTCACTTGGAAATTTCCCTGAAGGATTGTCTTCATCTTTTACCAGAGCCTGACCAAGCCCGTGGTACTCAGACACGGGAGGAGATATGGCACCTCCTCAGGTTTTCTTTGATGTATAATTAGAGAGGGACAAAATATCACGGTGCCCGTCCTTGCTCGGGTCTGATGGCGTAACCCTAGGTTTTCATACCAAGGAGCAGATCTGGGTGAGCCCTGGGCCCCACGACGTACCTCGCTTTTTCAGTTCTGGAGGGAGAATGGGGTGGTGGAGACCCTGGGCTTTGGAGTCAGAAATCAGTTCAAACAGTAACTCTTGCTGTTAATGAGCTTCCTAACGTGGCCTACTAGATTTTCCTGGCCCTCGGTTCCTCATTCACGAAACGGTAATGGTATCACCTCACTAAGTTGCCATGTCGAGCAAATGAAACCCAGAACGGGAAGGTCTAGCCCCTGTCCCTTGTTCTTTGAACGTGCGTTAGAAAACACTGCTACTACAATATGTGCATAGCTTTTATGCATGCCCATGTGCAAAAGTGACAAGGCTTTGACCTAGTCTTGCCCCAGGCTTCGGCCTCTACCTCCAACAATAAATATACACTCCTCTGTTTACAACTCCATAAACAGGGACATGTATTTCTGTTAACAATGCATGCTCTGGGCTGTCTCTGTGATCAATTACTTTATATCATTTTCAAATTGCCACATGTTTACATCTTTCCAAATAGCTGTCCCCTGAACCAAAAGGGCCTGCCTGACTATGGCATGGTCAGAAGGGGTCCCTTCAACTTATCACATCTAGAAATGCCACAGACAGAAACGCTTCCGGGCTATTTGCTAAGAAAACTAGCATAAGCTGCTTATCAGAAAATATTACATTTTCCCTGAAAGGTGAGCTGTTTTGTCAGAGGCTTGGGCTGTGTGAAATTCCTTTTTTGTCATGATAGGTCACTGCACTGAAGCTAACCGGAGACTGCCATCTCCCCAGTGGATGCCAGGGCCCTGGGCAAAATCCTGCAAAGCTAGCCTTTGTTTTCAGGACAAGTGCGCTATGGTTGGAATCCAAGCCCTATATAAATGTAAGTGGCATTAGCATTGTGATAATTGTGCAATTTTTAAAGACATATCAATCAACTTACCTTGTGGATCCAGACCCTACACAAAGCTTGGTGCTCTCTAGTTCCTCACGCTGGCTGAAACACGTGGCAGAAAATATGTCGCTCTTCTTTTTTTTTTTCTAAGCTCCTCAGCTTAAGGTTCAAGATCCAAAATGCTGGTACCTGAAAGCGTACCACAAAGGGCCAAGGCCTTGAGTGTCAGGTCCTGTTCTGTTACTTAGTGGTGGCATTGGGCAGGTCTTTCCAAATCTCTGCCACTGTTTCCACATCTGTAAAATGTCAATGAAAGCACCGTTTCTCTCTTGGAGTAATTACGGGACTCGTGGGAAAACACGGAAGTAAAAATTCTTGTTCACTGCACCAGCCGGGACAAATGTAGACATGGAAATGACCATGATTATAGTAGAACGTGTTATCAGATTCCACACAATCACGGCGAGAGGCTAATCACTGCCACTCTCAGCGCTGAGTTTTACACTCAGTGTGTTGGGCTCAGCCAATCAGTGTACTGTTTTAATGCTGGGTCGATTAACGACCTAGGAGGATTGGATTCTGCCTGGTTTATGGTCTGGACTATACAAATTTGCATTTTGACCAGAGACCTGGAGGAATTTACTGTGCTTCATGAGGTTTTACAATGGAGTCTATTAAATGTAATAATATTAATAATAACAATAATAATAATAATAATTGAACACTCAAAAGGGTAAATGGCTCTCTGGAAGACATAATAGCTAGTAAAGATCAAGATTTAATTTACACCTGACTCTGTCTGGGTCCAAATAGCATCATCCAGAGACATGCAGCTTCATAGACTCTGTGCCTGAGAAAGCTTCTGAGAAAGGCGATGACCAGCTTTTTCCTTTATTTCTCAAGAGCAGAGAGAAACGGTTTACATGCGATTCTTGTAGATGTAAAGACAGAGCACCCAAGCTCACGTTTGGAGCAGAAGTATTTAGAAGACTCAAATTCTCTCTTTCTGTCTCTCTCTCTCTTTTCCTCCTTCTTTCCGTCCCTCTTCTCGTCCCAGCGTTTTTTTTTCTTTCTCTCTCTCCCTCCCTCTTCCCATGTCTCCTTCTCCCTTTTCTCTCTCCCTCTCTCTAGGAGAAACATTGGCCCAGGAATAAGAACACAAGACTTCAGGCATCAGAACCATATGGGGACACCAGCTCCACTACCTTCTAGCTCTGCACTTAGGTTTTGACTTAACTGCTCAGACCTCGGCATCCTCACACCTGAAATACACCCACACTCCTTCTCTCTACGTAAGGCCATGGGTGGACCATGGAAAACAGCATAAACGAGGTGCCTAGCCGGGTGCTCTCCATTAAGGAGTGGAAATTCCTTCTCTAACCTGTACATAATATCTGGACAAAAGGTATGAGAGCAGAAAACTCAGATCACTCAGATTTTATCACTTTCTAAGTATAAAGATTCTCGTCAACTTGGCGTGTTTTTACTGAATCGAGTGACTATTTTCACATCATGCAGAGGGAGGCAGCGTTTTTTCAGGATTGTGTGTCACTTGGCTACCGGTTCATGGATGCACCTTGCATGGCCTCTACGGTTCTTTTCCATGGTTGTCTAGCGGTCAGGCTCAAGGCCTGTCCTATGTGCTCGGTGATCAATATATTCCAGCCTCGTCCCTTCTCCATCTCTCCCTCTCCCCTCCCCAGTCGTTCTGATACCTGCTTTGCAGCCAGCGCAAGGGCTGAACTCCAGAGGAGAGGGGTCTAAGAGAGCTCCGGGAATGGGTTTGGTTTGCGTTATTTGCGGTAACTGGTTGTAGGCGTTTTTAGCTTCTAATCTCATGTCCTTTTCTGAGCTGGTTACAAATCAACTCTAATTACCAGCTTCAATGTCCAGCATCAGGCAGGAGCTAAACAGTACCGAAAGACACTACTATTTGAAGTCAAAAGTAGCCCCCCACGTGAGGGACAGGAAACAGCCCCTGAGACCCCAGGCGCCCCTCCCCATAGACATTCCCTGAATTCCTTCCAACTGTTACTTCCTTTTCTTAAGTGTAGAGAATATTTTTCTGACTATGAAGAGTCATGTGCCTACAAAGCACACCTGTGATATGGTAGGTGTTTCTGTTCTGAAAATGATTGTACCAGAACCATACTGACTGCATGGGAAAGCAAAGTGATGGAAGAATTTGCTGGAACCTTTTATTTATTTGTTTATTTATTTGGGGAAAAAAAAATGGTAGATGAATCACTTAACCCACCGTGGAGAAGCAAGGTAAAGAGAGAATTGTTTTTCTGACAATTACCCGTGGCTCAAGTAATCAGAAGGCCACGATAGAACCCTCTGAGCTGTGCCACTGTGGATTCGCTCTGAATAGATAAATATAATCTAAAACACTTAGATCTTACATGTTCCAAAATTGTCTGCCTCCTCGATTTGCCACTATTCTTATTATTCCAAAGCGTACACATATTTCTGTTTCAAACAATGGTAATAAGACACATTTTTGAATTGAAGGAAGGCTCTATAATCTAGTGTATCTTTTTGTGGTGCGTTCATCTGTAAATGTAGCTTAAAAACCATAAAGCACTATACAACAGAAGGTATTTACTGTGGGTGCTATGTGTCTTTTTTATTTTTACACGTAACCACGATAATAATAAAAGGATTCCTGACCTGCTTGCATGCTAGCGATCCTGTTTCACCAGCCCCTTTGCTTCCTCGTGAATTTGCAGACCAGACCTGGTGAACCCTTTCCAATCTGACAAACGTCACCACCCATCCACCCGAGTCACCATATGTGGCTCCAGCTAGGAGTATCACCACACAATCATACATTTTTACAATGGGTCCATAAAACAACCATTATAATAAATGTCTGCTTAATTAATACATTAGGACAGAAAGCAATTTATTATGCTCTTATTTGCTATCATTCTCCCTGCTCAAATTTAATAATGCAAAAAGGTTTCTCAGATGCCAACCCCTGGAAATAATAAAAATACATTCATCATGGATGTTGAATGCAGACACGTCTGGCAGTACTGCTGGCAAAGAGGAGGCAGTCAGATGTGGAGAGAGAAGTCGGGGCTGTGTGCGCAAGCTTGGCTGGCGGGAATCGAGTCTCTCCGATGGAGGAAGGAACCTAGTGCAATGCTTGGTATGGCAGAAAGGAAGGTGCCCAGAATAACTATTATTACAATATGCAACAAAAGGCGGGGGGGGGGGGGGGGGGGGGGGGAGGGTGTGGAGAAAGGGAGCAGGGGTGAAAAGCTTTCAAGTCAGTTAAATTCATGAGGGCTATGGAGGCTCAAATTGAAATTATCTCACTCTGTGCTGATAAATAAAGGAGCTCGGGTACCTAAATCATGACACTAACTATACGTTTCGATTTTTTTAAGTAGTGATTAGGTGGATACTCTGGGGAACCTACCAGCCTTCACAGAGATAACAGACTCAACTTAATATCAACTTAAAAAGAGACTTGAATTCTAACCAATCTCATGTAATGAATTGAAATTCTATAGCTTTCAGAGGGGGGGAAAGATAAAAAAGCGACACGGCTCCATCCTCTAACTCGCTGTCAGGAAATATAATTTGTGCTCTCGGTGATTCACCTAGCTCATATGCAGCATGCAAATTTATTTCCCTAATAATCAGACCTGGAGATTGCCCAAGAGGATTAATAGCATCATTCCTTATGACCGCCAGGATATTATGCACCTCTGACATGGAAAAATTGTGTTAGTTCTACAGAGAAAACGCAAGGATATTTGTCCTGCTAGACAATATAATAGGCTGGTGCATCATCAGATTACAATGTCATTTCAAAAACCTTGAATACAAATAATGGACAGTGGGGGAAATGTTGGAACAACCTCCCTTAATTCAGTAGCCTTGAATTCACGTGTATTTCTGTATGTGCTAGGCGGTGTATGCATATTTCTTTTATTAGAGCGTTCCAACATTGCATGCAAAAAGGCAAGGGTATTTTATATTCCATGAGATCTTGTCATTGTTTCTTGGCAAACAGATGAAAAAGACACGAGGAAAAGGGTTCTCTCTATGGTTTTGCTTTCTTTGTAACCCACCTATACACAGCCGAAGATAGCGTTCAGAAGCAGAACTTGCATTGGTATCCGCTGATTATCTGGAGTTTATATGTGGGGTGTGCTCCTTGGTATGTATACAAACATGGGTATCTACTAATGCAGCTTCCACTCCTGTCTTTATTCAAACATGAAGTCGTCCGTATCTTTAATCGCTGAATATTCGATACTCAAGGTAAAAGCAGTATATTTCACAGTCGTTGTTTGGGACTATATTTTATTTTATTTCTTTATCTTTGACAAGGAATCGGTCAGAAATTTTCCAGAACGGTAATGTCTCCAGCTGTACTTTAGACCAAAGAACGCTGCCTTGAGACAAGACCAAATTTCATTATTATGCGCATGGGAGCAATAAGATTAGCTCCTACTGTTGCCCCTAAGGCGGAGCCGCACGATGAGCCAATGAGATGATGCTAATGTGCACGTTAATAGTATTCTGCTAGAAGAAGTTGGGATAATTAAACATGTACCGTCTCTTTAAGACAGAGCCGCACACATTTTCTTCGGATGGGTGTTTACAAGAATTCCAATTTCAGGTCAGAGCCATTTCTGAGATTGCTTAAGAAAGAGATGGGAATAACTTATCTTATTCATGTATTCAAGGAACCTTATAAAATGTGCAAAACATAACAGTTTTAAGGGGTAAAACATGCATCTTATCTTGACAGAGCTGCTTTATTATGTGTTCCGTTGTATACTGACCTAATATATGGAGCATTTTTAGCTAATATACCTTGCAGGAAACCAGCCTTTAATGTGATGGATTTTATGGTATCTCATTAGGGTGTGTTTATATAACCTGATACTAAACACGTTTTCAGATTCATGTTCCTTATTAAAATTGTGAGCCACATTGATTTTTAGTTGGAACAGCCACAGAGTCATTTTTACCATTAAGAAGGGTAGCTCTGAACTTATTCCCAGAGCACAACTGTTTTCTGTACAAACTTGGGGACTTCCCCTTTTACAGCTTCAATTAGCGTGGTCTTCGTGGCATGGAACACTGTCCTCTGATTGCTTGGAAGTGTCTGTTAGGTTATTATCCATAATGCAGAATTGTTCATTGCATAGGAAGTCGCCCCCCCTTTGTTTTCCTGGAAGAAAAAATAAATCTATTAATTCTCCTGTTGTTTTCAGATCAATATCTTTGATTTTATGAATTAGCCCCAAATAATACTGATATATTGGCCCTGAAGAGTACATCTCTTCATATCTGAGCTGCTGACGTTTTCATAACTGACACTACCAGTTATGACAGTGTTTATGTGAAAGTGGCAAATTAAGAGAAAAGGGGGGTGGAATCCCTTAACATTGCGAGTTGTGTTAAACAAAATAATGACTTTCACATGGTGAATTCTCATTTTGTAAACTGATCCTGTGGGGTAACTCAGAAAGTCAGCCGTAAATAGTGTCCCAAGGTATTTCAGTGGAGTCAGGGGAAATAATGACCTGGAGGTACTGTAAATAGTTTAAATTATTCGAAGGTCTTTCTAAGAAATGTAATGTGAGAAGGGAGAGAAGTGCTTTTTCTCTATTGTGAAGCGAGTACCCTTTGGAGGTGATCCAAACTTAGAATGCAAATATTTAGAGAAAAGGACAATCTTTCGAGAAAAGCAAAAACTTTACTTTTCTTACTTGTTACAGCGAAGCTAGTGAACACAGTCCAACCAGGACAGAAAAAGAAAAAAAAAAAGCGCATATCCAGACAGAAGCACGACTCTGTTTATTTCACTTTTGCGTTTCAAAATAAGTCACAAGCCTTTAACAGGGAGAGGGGGGACTAGATTTTTCACAGTGACATACAGAAAACCTATGGAATGAATATCATTACCCCTGATAGATTGAATATTGTTAATCGTGTGATTTCATTTTAACCATATTTATAACTTTAATTATAATCTGGGAATTGTAGTTCACAAACCTCGAGCAATCGCTCTCTATATTTGGCCTAAGAAATTTTAAGTCAGAACTTGTTCTGAGAAAAGAAAGACCGTTTCCCTTTATTTTGCCTCTGGCGGGCTATTCATTATTAAACGTTAAAGTTGTGTCAATTACTTTCATATTTGATGATTATCCCAGTTTTTCCACCAGCTAATCAAGTCTTCTTTAAAGACGTGTCTGGCAGTGACTACCAACCGGTTTGTGCTTTTTGTCTCCTAGTTAACCATAACAATTGGTTATTTTAATTCACCCCACCACCCTACTACCCATCACCATCATTCCCAACTAAGATAACAGGACGATTTACCCATTTATTTTAATCAGGGTGAGATTGAACTTTCAAAGTTACTCTTTTGCTAAATACAAGAGCCAGGTTCACGTACTGGTTTTAAATGGGGATGAACCGAGCTATCCTGAGAACAACTCTGTTGTTAGTATTAACAGCTTCACAGCTATTCGGCTTGAGGTGTAATTATTTTACCATTATTACATGCAAAGCTTTTAACAAAACAGTCGTTCCCTCCATTTAAGCAGAGAGTTTTATAATTTATTACATCTCTTTGGTCATCAACACACTATACAAACAGTTGGCCACCGGTGACCAATTACATTAAGGTTAAGCAACATAACTTTAAATTAGAAATAAGCTAATGTATCTTCATCAAGGGCCTGCTGTGTTTTCACTGCTGTTTATGAGATGATACTAAATGTGGATATAGAGCACGCTCACTGGGACCAATTCCTTTCGGCCTGAAAATGGGAAAGTCTCGAGTGTACCCGGGTCCAGAGCTAATTAATGGGATAACATCTGCTTTAAGCATTCAGCTGGAGTAATTTCTATCAACTTCCCAGTGAAGGTGCAGGGGAAACTGTCAGAGAACTAAGTATCTATCATGAACCATATTAATCTGTGACAGGACTGCAAAAGGCACATTTCGGTCTTGGTTTTATATTGATTTGGGGTGCTGCTATTATCAGCATGGGGTTCCCTCCCATTCTCCCTCTTTTTGATGCATGAATAATTGTGGGGTCTCTACGCAAATAGCCTATTTATATACACACAGGCCAGGGAGCTGGTCATGTTTTCAAAAATTCAGTGTAGAGGAGATAAAAGACAAGAATAAAACAGCCATGTTCCTCCTGAAACAATCAGTTTTAGCCACAAAGACATTTATGTTGTTTTATCGTATTACTTAAAAACGCAGCAGGATTTGCTAAAGAGAAATACCAGTACTGTAAAACAAGCTTCAGAAGGGATAAGGCCACTTATTTCGTGTTATTTCATGTTATCAGCTCTTGTACAACATGATTCCGGCTTTAGTAGCAACTAAATAAAGGCACCTGTCCCGTGCAGTCATTTACATAAATCCAACCTGAATGGAGGAAAAAAGTAATTCTCTGACACCTTACGACATGTGACACGTGCGGAAGTAGCAAGAGCAGCCATTCCCTTGGCAGCAGCCTCCCACCAAGCTAACCCTTTATTTTGTACCAATCCTGTATTCCGTACTTAATGTTTTGTTCGTTTCTTTGTTTTGCAGCGAAGCGGGAGAAAGAGTTCATTTTAATTAAGAGTTCAGGGAGAGGTGGTTCCGTGTGTCTGCGCTTTTGGAGTAAGCCCTGTACGCCTCCAAGGCAGTCACACAAGCCAACAGCACTGAGCTCTACGATCCCAGTGGTCAACAGAAAGAGGAAACATATACACTGTTCTTAGCGGTCGAGCTGAAGTATGCTGATGTTCCTTTTTAATAACCCTGGACCCAATAACTAGCATACATAAAATGTGATCCTGAGGAAGAAATCGCAATAATGACCATTCACCTTCGCCTGAAAGCTGATGGGGTCAAAGGCCAAATGTCAGCTCGCAATGAGTATGGGGGAATTCACCGGCTCAAATCCCACAGCCTCCCGAAAAGGGTCGTGCTCAGGGTTATTTATGGAAATGAAAATGGGAGAAGAATCAAGATATTTTTTTAAAGAACCTTAACACTTATACCATAGAGGGGGGAGATATTTCTTCAGATATTTAATAATCCAACAAAATTTTTAATATTGCCAAATTGAAATTGTGGCTGTCCCCAGTTCACATATTTATGCAATAATCTTGTAGTAAACTAATAAGTTGTGTTGGTTAATTGCCAAGCTATTTTGCATACAGTTAAGTTGTGCATATAAAAATACGCATGATGAAACATGTAGTATTTTATACCCCAAAGCAACTAACATGCTCATACCTAATGCATGCACACACACTGTAACCCAGGACAAATTGCTCGTGTTAGTTACTACCACAGGCTGGCAGGCCGGAAAATACATTTGGTGCCTAATATGCATAAGCACAGAAATATGGTCAGGCTCATTACTGTAATAAAGCTGTGATTTGCCAGCAGGATCAGTAGAAACACACTTGAAGCAGTCTGTCCCTTCCACTAGTTCATGTGCCATAAAGCAATGAGGTTGTAACAAGGGTGAATCCTCAATTCAGTTGGGCTACCTTGTCTGGGTTATTTGAACCCTTATTTGCCTTAAGGGGCCCATTTGCTTGTCCTAATGTGTACACAGTGATAATGTAGCCATTTACGCAATAAGGAAGGTCTGCAAAACAGTAGTCTGCTCTGCAATAATGCGAAGCAGCAAGAGTGTGGGGAACCGGCAACCGTTGGTCCAATTACATAATTCTGCGGAGACGTCTTCAGATCAGAGAGGTGGCTTTTGAATGTGCTTCAGAGCAAGTGGAGTACTGGACAAGAAAAAACCAAGTAGATTTCTTTTTAGTGCTCTGATAAAATTAGAATCACGTTGATGAAAGAAAATGCCCTGGGTCCTCTGCTTGAAGTTTCCATATTAAACAAAAGATTCTTGAAAAATTATAGAATTTACCTTGAGTAGAATTGATATCGCTTCCATGAAGGTGGAAGTTTCCTATTTGGAAAGGAGGCGTTAAGGTGTCATTTCCCACGGGACGGTAAGGGAGTTCAGTGATTACTCAAGGACAGTCTAAGCACAGAGACGAAGTTAAGGTGGCCCCAAATGTGCCACGATGCCCCCCGATGACCTCAAGTATTGTGGGGCCCTGTCTTTGTTGTTGCAGTCATTGGATGGGCTTGTGAAGGCCATTCTTTGTAGAGAGCTAAAAAACTGAAATCCAAGTTTGAGGTCCACTGGCAGGAGCTCTGAAGATCCTATAGTACGTATTTTACTTTTATGTTTTTCTTTTTGGTTTTTTTTTTTCTAGCTTTAAATGAAAGCTAGTTCTGTATTTTTACATACCCATGTAAACAGGCTGAAAAGCTGGTAGTGGAATATAATTAGGAAGAAAAAAAAATATCTATAAAGCACAAGTCTTTCCCAAGGTTTGGAAGAGATTCTACTCATCAACTAGAAGAAAATAATCCAGAAAGTGGCACATTCTACTTCCAGCACTATTTACCATACTCTCCTACGATAAATACCAAGAGTGCCAAAGAAGCATTGTTGCTCTGGCCAACCTCAATTAGCTGCTTCTTGTAATACTATGCTGACAAAGATTCTGAAGTCACAGGAGGTCTCAACATGCACAAAGAAGGGAATGGTGGTGTGGATTCCAGCTCTCTCCACCCTCGGGTGCCAATGACCAGTTCCAGACGTCATTCACAGCACTGCCATCCTCTGTGGTCTGAGAGGCCCCTCTGCATTCCTCATTCTTCAAGATGCAACTTCACAGAACACTTTCAGAACTTCTTCACCCTGGCGTGCTAAGAACTTTGGGTTGGAGTATATAAAGAATGAATGTACACCACTCACAGTAGTTATATGTGTTATTGAATATGAATCAGGTTTTAGCCGCATACCTTCACATGGGAAATGGAATATATAAAAATAATTTTATGTTTATGTTGATTCTCTTTGGGAAATGGACATGCCGTGGTGTAAGTAAAATGGACATACCCATGGCTAACGGGGAGCACATCTAGGTTGGCCTAATGGAAAAATGGAGAAGACAGCTCTCTGGGTAGTAAAGTTTTGCTGGGATTCAGAATATTTGCATCCTACCAATATTCTCCCCCACTGGCCTCTGATGCCAGCAGAATTGCTGCTATGAGTTGATGTATCATCTCCAGGATGCCTCAAGTTGAAGGCAAGCAAACTACCACGCAGGGGTACGCACTAAATCAATAAGCTTATTCCCTAATATCAAAGCAGCTGATAACTTCCAAAGAGAGGGTACGAGCTAAGGGAACTGCAGGATCTTTCCTGTTATTTATCTTAAAGAGATGGAACGTAGATGGAGTAGGAGCGTTAGCAGCACAGATCTATGCTGGAAAGGCCTCTCCAGACAGAGCTGACCGTGAAGGCTCTGGGTTCCGGAGGGTAAAGGATGTCAAATCCAATCAACAAATATTTTTAACATACCTCCTAGATGCCCTGGCATCCATTGCATAATGCACAGGTGTGGCATGAGCAGATGTTCGAGGGTCACAGAAAAAATGGCTTAGTCTGAGAGATCTCACTGCTCTTGGAGAGGCCGCTTTTCCTTGTTTTTATTTATTATGGTGATTTTTTTTAAACTGTGATTTTTGTACTCAGCCACAGAAAGTATAGAACTACAACTAGCATTTTTCCATTTATACCACTTTGAGAGCTTTGTCACATTTCTGAGAATTGAACATTTTCCCCCACGTGGGCACTTTCGATATCACGTTTCATCTCTGTGAAATTTCCCCTCCCGCCCCCAGTGCTCTGCTTAGACAGGTGTAGTCCTGCTCCTGAAGTGCTTATGGTTTCGAGGAAGAGGACAGATGAGGCAAACGGAAAGAATACCCTACCAACACTGAATATTACAAACGGCTCTGGAGAGCATCAAATAAATAGCGCACCGTGGGCGGGTGCATCGTCATGGGCCTGGGCCCCCATAGGAGAGGCAAAGCCCACCTCTGCTGGGGGCCATCAGGAATAGGCCTAGCGCGTGTTTCCTGAAGTTACTCAGGGCTGCTCCCTAGCTTACCTTTAGAGCAGAGGCTGGATCTCATCCTGGGAAGAAAGTCTCCTTCAGTGGGAACACAGGCATCAGTCTGGGACCATCATATGTGGCCACTTTGATCATTGGTGCACTCTTTTCCAGACTGGCCCTTTTCAACTGGAGGTTCCCTGGGGGAAATGCTGGTTCGGGGGAAACAAAAACAGCTATTGATGTTTACTTTAAAGGCATTTCCGTACTTTGGCTTTTCTTGTCTCCCTTTCTCCCCATGTTCCCTTTTCCTCCCACCCCCACTTGCAGCCTCCCTAAGGTCTCCCTAGATTTGATCTACTGACCTGGGTGCTGAGGCTAGATTTGAAATCTTCTGAAGGGTCCTTAACATGCCAGAGTTAACAGGCCTGCCTGGGCCTGCTGCTGTCTCCGAACTGCCACAAACTCCAAGGATTGTTTGGCAATAAAAATCAGCTATAAAAGTGTGAAAAATACCAGAGACCCAAATGCAAGAGGGAGGCGGGGGAGGGGGGCATGGCTCTTACACCCTTTTAGTGGACATCTGATTTATTTTTTAAGCGGAAAAGCTACTTTTATAGCTACTGTAGTTCAATTATCTCTAATTTTACACATTTTATGCAAATTCTTCCATCTTAATTGCAAATGAGAAGGGAACTTATTTTTTAAAGCAGAAAAACAAGGTATAGTTTTGTATTTCCTTTTCAATTTTTAATTCCTATTCGTGGTTCAGCACCATTAAACTTTTAAAACTCTTTTTACACAGTTGTTTAAAATTATGTGTAATTTAAAGCACACTTGCATGTTCACAAACACCCATAGCCTTAAACAAGTAGCTAATTTTATTCCCAGACCTCGCTCTCCCTCTCCAAGAAGATACTTTGATGTTCTCCTAAGTGTAGTTTCAAAAGACTGCAAAAGGATATACTTAAAAGGTTTTACAAAGAAACTTACTGTCGTACAAATCAAGCACATTGGAACATATCCTAAACATGAAGAAACCTGGATGAGAGTTTTTTGCCGAGTGCCCAGATTTCTAACCGGTGGTATGCCGATAGAGAGTCGACAGCCAACTCCCTTGGGAGGTGACTAACTAACTCTCTCTGATTTGTGGCGTTCGACAATTTCCATGGTGTAAACACTGCTGTCATGGCCAATTTCAAGCTACTGACATGACATCACTGAACCTGGAGGTGGGAAGGAATGGTCTCCCCTGGCCCGTGGGGGCAGAGCCATCCAGTAGCATAATGCTTACAAATCTAGAGTTAGGAGTTTTAGTCAAGAATCTGGCAACTACCAGCCATCTAACCTGTGTCAAATCTTTGCCGTGGAATCTATTTCCTCATGTCTGCAATGAGAATAAAGTTTGCTCTGCTGTGGGCTTATCTTCTAATAGCAAAAGAACTAACAGTTGTAGAATCATTGGCAAACTGAAAAGGAAACGCCAATAAAAGCTAAATATCTTCAGCGTTTATTTAACAATTTAGTCACCAACAGTGTCTTGATGTCACCATAGGAAACACAGAGATGTGCATAACAGAGTACAAAGAATTACCCTTCGATAGACTGTGATTTAGTGTTTTCATGAAAAAATTGCATCCCAGCCATTTGTGGGAAACTTAAACATTTTTCTGAGCCCTGAATCTTGAGAGAAATCGGTCAAGGAATCAGGAAAAGGGGGAAAAAACAGTAGTATTACTCTCTGAGAGGATTAAAGCTTAATTTTGATCTGCACTTGCCTTCTCCATTGGGAAGCACAAAGGGAACGCTGACGAGGCTGGGGCTGACAGTCTCTGGCGGGAATGAGGGGTGCCCACAAAAGGCTTCAGAATTGGTGGTGGCGCTAAGCCCGCTCCGAGCCCTCGTGGCCTCCTCCCCTCTGTCCACACAGTAGAGCACTGGAAGCTTCCTCTGGTGCCCACACAAAAAATTTGTGGCCAAGACACTTTCTGGGCCAGGTCCTCTCTTTCCTTACCAATCATATTTCATCCTAGCATATCGAGCAGAGGGAATGCAATTGTTTGCCTCCAACAAAATTCCAGGCTCCTCTGAAACCAGAAGCGAATGAGAGCAGAGAGGAAGGCCGTGTGTGTAGCACGTCGCATCAGGCCCTCTTGCCTACCAGTAATTAGGCTCACTCCGGCTAACGTCGGACTCCAGGCAGCTGGTCCGACACTTATTTCTGTAAAGGAAAACGGAGAGTACATGTGAGTCCCCGACTTTAACTTCTTCTCTCTTCTCCCTTCCCTTTGTGACTTCATGCTGGTTTGCAATTTGTGTTTTCACCACTGTAGTTAATTCTAAGACACAGTCGATCAACTCATAGCCTCCTTAGTAATGGAAGTGCCTCTAAATAAAACTGCGTAAAGCTCAACACTTCAATGGAGAGAATCCCTACCAGCTCTTTCATCTTATATTTAGCTGGCTACCCTTCAGTGAAGTTACATTTATAGCATAATTAATGAAATAAGCTTTTCTTCTGACTTGCCTAAATAGCTAGCCAGGTGACTTGGAAATTCTCTTTTTATTAGGAAGCACTACTACCTACATGGTCTGAGACCTTCCTGCGTAACCCTTAGCAGCCAAAATATTCCACCTGGAGCATGTGACTGAGACCTGACAGGCTGAAAAATACACATGCCTCATAATGCATGTCAACAATTTTACTATCTGGTACAAATGGAAACTTGCTGAATTTATTCCCTAAAATGCTTTTTATGCTTTTCTTGGTTCTGGCTTAGTGGTAATGTATTTAAATGTCTGGGAGAAATATTCAAAAGAATGAAACACATAACTTCAGTTGAGATGCCTACATTTCAAACCAAATACTGGCAGATCAGTGAGTATCTAGGTTAATTCTAACCTTATTTGATTAGGATAATTCACAGAGACACTGGCTCATTCCTTCAGATCCTGCCTTTTAACCAATCAATATTTTTAGGGTTATGGTTTTCAGAAGGCAGGTGATAATTTTGGAGATAGCATCTCAAGGTGCTGCTGACATTGAGATGCATATTTAATATGTTCTTGGAGTGACAGAACACAGCAAGGTTGGAATCTCCCCCCAGAAATACACACCCACACACCCACGGTGGCACTAACCTTTACATTCTTGAAGTTCTAAAACAGATTTAGCGAATGGGCTCTTATTAATGTCCACGAAAATTTAGAAACTTAAGGGGTGGGCAGTGACTACCTTTCCCTCAAATGTCCTGTCTTTTCTGTGTGCGGGAATCCCTGAGAAGGAGAGAGAAGAAGCAGGTCTCCATGCAAAGATCAACAGTGAGGACAGAAAGAAGGAGCCGTGAGGACAGCTATAGCCGTGGGCTGGTAGTTCACCTAAATTAGCACATGTCACTACCTGCACAAGTAGGGGATTGCATGAGAACTGGGTGAGGTAAGAGAAAACAAAGGGAAAAAAATAGACTTGGATTTTTCTTAGAATGTCATTAAAAAATATCTATTTTAATTTCATGTGACTGAAATTATCTGCTTGCTTTGTATTAATTTTGCCTTGACTGAAATTAGTTGTCAGGCCTCTGTTTATAGCCTAATTACCTTTTCCTTGAAAAAAAAAGGAGGTAAAAGAAATAACAATAAATTCGTAATGCAAAAGCTACAAGTTTGTAGTATTAGTACAGATTAGGGATGGTTCTAGGAACAGGGCTTGAAAATAAATGAATGCGGAGAAGGCTTATATTTCTTAGGAGACTATTTTGCCAGGTCTCTCCTCACTGCCTAGTGCCATGGTTGTGACTCGTGGCCACAAACACTTGAGAGTGAGAAGCACTCAGGGTGGCTAATTTAGTGTCATCTATTTTATTTGGCTCTCTTATGAAGCCAGCCAGATAACTGAGTGTTCACACTCAAGACCATGGTTGGCAAAATATTCTGTGAAGGGCCAAATTGAAAATATTTTAGTCTTTATGGGCCATATAGTCTCCATCCCAACTACTCAGCACTGCCGTTGTAGTGCAAAAACAGCCATAGACAATATGCAAACAAATGAGTGTGACTGTCTTCCAATAAAATTTTATTTACAAAGACAGGCAGTAGGCCAGATCTGGCTCACAGGCCATAGTTTGCCAAGCCCTGCTCAGGACAATTCAACCAATGGAACACGAGAAGAAGGTAATGTACATGCAGTACAGCATAGAACAAGTGTTCAACGAACATTTTAAACAAACATGAGTATCAACTAACCAAAAAAAATTTACTCAACTGCAGAAATGTGGAGCTATATCCAAGTCAGAATTCATGGGTTAAAAAAAAAAAAATCACGGCTTTGGTGACTTCTTGTAATTAACAAAAATAAGTAGCAGTTGAATATGATGGGGACACAGTGAAAAGGTAACCAAAGCCCCTGCTTACCAAAGCTTAGGGAAAGGCAAACTATGTACGATCAGCCATAGAGAATGCCACCATATTACATGCCACGTCTGGCCGAGGTTCGGAACATGCCTTTCTGCCATTGAAATAAGGCAGCACTGCAGAAAGTGTTGGCTAAGTCAGGGCAATGTGAAATGTATTTCTCAAAAATATGCAACAAAATGAGCAGCTTTTCAAAAGTCATCTCATTGAAAGGGTGAGCTTTAGTCACCTCATAAATAAGTGCCAGATTTGGGAAGGCGAGTTATGGGTCTCCCTCTCGTGCTGCTTCTCACCTTGTGGCCGGTTTCCCCATCTGTATTATGAGCATGGTACCAGATGATCCATGGTTCTCAAACTCTGACTCTAAACTATGATTCCAATGCTACTTCAACTATTCGCTTTTTAGTTAGAGGGTCCCTGACTTATTGTGTTATGCTTTTTACCTATGGGTGAAATGTTGAACTGACTTCATTTTCTCCTCTACCAAGCAACTTTCCATTCCCTCCCCCACCCCTTCCCAAACCCCTCCCGGTAGAGAGTCTCATCTGAAATGTGAAGACGGCCCACCTCCCCACAGACAGCCAGGGACAGACAGCAGTCAGGACAGCAGCCCAAGGCCCCTCTCTGGGCCGAGCCTACAGAGTCATCTTGGTCTTCCTGAGAATCCTTCAGCTGGAGGGGCTTTCCCCACCCCCCCGACAACACCCCCGCTCAATGCCTGGACCATTGCCAAGAAGATCTGTCCAGCTGTAAGCCTGATTTTATATAGTTATTTTCACTTATTTTTTATTTCACAAGATGTAAACGAATCTGTTTAACTAGGAAATCACGTCCCTTGAAAGTGATTATAACCTAATTTGACATGCAGTATTTGTACACTTATTCTAGTGTTATGATGCATTCACCATGTTTACATAAATAGAGATTTCTGTATAATTACTACAAGATAATGTAAAGAGTTAATCACATGAAATCCCCCAAAATCTCATTTGGGTAAATTTTTTTTTTTTTTAATTTGAAAGTAAAATTTCCTTCGGAAACAAAGTGGGCCTATTTCCAAAATGTTCTATAAATCTTCCTTGAGCGCCTTACAAAAACATCTATTTTCTTCATCCATTCTTGTTTGTTCATTAATTGATACAGTCAGATAATTTGCTGTGTACCTAATATGTTGCAGATACAAACAAAGATAAAATAGACATGTTTCTTGCCTTCAAGAGCATTACATCTAAAGAAGTTCAGAAGCACTTCATGGAGAAAGGTGAAGCTCTGCCTTGATCTGTTCTGCTTACCTTTGATTTTCCACTTTTCTATTATGTTTTCTTCATGAAAAATACATTGGAAGAAATATGCAAGAATTATTTGCATACAAAGAAATATAAAGAGGAGGGAGAGAGGCAACATTAGCATGAAATTCTAAAGGAAGAGCTGCAAATAGTTAAAGTTGTTCTCTCTTTTAATTTTAGAGAGAGAAAGAGCATGTGAGTAGGACAGGGGGCAGAGGGGGAAAGAGAGAGAGAGAGAAAAGGGGAGAGAATCTTAAGCAGGCTCTATGCTCAGGATGGAGCCTGATGCAGGGCTCAATCTCATGATCCTGGGATCATGACCTGAGCCAAAATCAAGAATCAGACACTCAACCAACTGAGCTATCCAGGTGCCCCAAGTTGTTCTCTTTTTATATCTTATTGGTGAGGAACGATATTTCCCCCAAACTGAGATATTTTACTAAAATTAAGAAGGAACAATCACGTAAAGAATGATCCAATAGTTCTATACCAATTTACCAAAGACTTCTTTGTCTTCCTGAGGTTAAATAAATGTTTCTCCTTGCACTTACTTTCTGCCATTCATTCTGTTTGTACCATATGCTCAGCTCCATCTCAGCATCTTTGAGGGTGACAAATTAGGTAAAAGCCCTGCCAAGGTACATCATGCTGTGTGGATAGCGAAAAGAGGGCTGGAAAAAACATCTACAATGGCATCAGTGTTAGAGAGGTGAGGATGTCACCGCATGGGTGCATTTCACAAATACCATCCCTTCTTGTCACCTTCACTGGACCGTATGGTGCACATTCAGGTGAACCAGGGATGAGAAAGTCCCTTCATGTCCCCCAAGACCTATTCCTTCATCATCATGTGCCAAACCTTCTCTCAAATCCTTGAGCTCTTCTCTTTACTGTGTTTTCTAGAAGACAAACGACATTTAGGCACAGTTCTTAGTAACATCTTCAATGAAATAGGACATTTTTTTAGGATGAATTCCATACAATCCCTATCCAAAACCTGTCAGAATGAGAGCTGGAGATTTAAAAGTGGAATGTCCCAGGACTTCAATGAGATGGTTTTCAAATCAATGTACCTGGGCCAAAGTACCTAGAATGACCAATTGTTCATGAGGGCAATTAGTTTACTTCAAAAAGAAAGAATAAAAAACACATGTAATGTATTATAGTGAGCATGGTATTATACCATTATTTGTTCAACCACGTATTCCTAAACTATTTCTAGAATTGACTTATTCCTAAACCATCAATTAGGCAACCCTTCAAACATAATACACCACAGGTAAGCTAGTGAGCCATGTACAGCCTGTTTGCTATATAGGTTTTCCATTCAGGCCTGAGTTCCATTTTGCTCTCCCAGTACAGTTGCAGTACAGGGTCATCTTTGTGAAGAACCATAAACATGTACTTTGGATTCTAGTCCTGCTATTGGCACCATGGTCCTAAGAGCGAGTTACTCAACCTCTCTGTGCTTTAGTTCCACTTTCTGTAAAATGGAGATAGCCATTCCCATTGTCATGGGGATTTAAGTAACTTGTCTTGGGAGGGGACTTAGAGCTTTGCCTGGCCCATTATGAAGAGATGGTAAATGTTCGCTGATTGTAATGGAAGCTGCAATAATCATACTGGCCTTGGATGGCATTTATATACACTCATTATACACTATATTTTACCTGTTCGTTTTTATCCAACCTATTCCCTAAATTGTAAGCCCTTGTGAGACATTGGCAATGTCTCAATGCCAAGAGGAGCCCAAAGTAATGAAAAATTATCTATTTAAGTGTATGTATTCTCTCTACTTCCCAAAACCCCCAAGAATTTTTGTCTTCCCTCAGTGTGGCTAATTGTGAAGTGACTGTGCTCATGAGCACCTTTTTATTTGCATATTTGATGTTTGCAGTGGAAACACTAGATGCTAGCAATGACACTATCAATAATACAGGAAACTTCCTGATAAAAATTTCCTTTTTATTGTCTGCTTCTCATTTTGGCCTACTTTCCTTTCTAAGTGACCCTACTCACCCAAGCCAGACTACAGAAGATGAACACGTAGGAAGTACAAAATTTCCAAGTTTCACCTTCCCTCTCCTTCCACCAGCCAGTGCTTATTAAACTCCTCAGATACGTTTACTTATTTTTGACATGAATTCTTTGTTTGCGATAATCATCTTAGGAAAAAAAAAATTATTTCTCCTGCTGCATCTGTAGCATTTTCATAGTGTCATATCCAAGATAACTTGATACAGTCTCGAGGGAATGACAGGAAGTTTCTGAGGAGAGTCTTCTCTGTAAGGGCACCACATGCCCCAATTTGGAGGCGAATGCCCCAGTTTTAACATGCTGTCTCCCCTGTGTTCCCAAGAGCAGATCTAATGTTCTCTTCCTCCAGGTCTCTGTTGATTGCCTGAACTGCGATAGTGCTGCTTGAAATGGCGAGGGAATGGGGTAGAATTGGAGTTATCCAAATCAAAAACATGTCGGATGAGACTCACAATCCAATAATAGACACTCTATGAGGCCTCCCTGAGGGTTGTCAGGTTTTTAGCGGAATATTAGCTGGCTACTTAACACACTCTATTGTCTTCACTTGAAGGCTTTAAATCCAGAAGCTTTGCTTAATTTTACTAAATAAGATACCTAGAAAATAGAATCCCTTTTACTCTCAATTGGTATGTGGAGGGGAAAACATTCCACAGTATCACTGCTCTTTCCACACTGAAAGAAAATGCACTACCATGAATATCTGGGTCTGGTCTGCTTATTAAAGTGTTCATAGAATCATTTAATGCAGCTCCTCTTCCTTTCATGTTTTCCAATGGAGGGACATGAGGAATAGGTTTTGTTTTTGCTTTTGTTTTAATTTTCGTTAAGCTCTGAAATGCAACATTTCGGATTTGAGAAACCCAAATAAAAGACAAAAAAATTATATATATCAGCAGTGTCTTGCTAAATGTTCTGTTGGTTTCTAAATAAGCTTAGGGAAGAGCTTTAGTCAAAACAGGATTAAAATTTCTCTGGCTCACCTTCTGCAAGCATAACTTGCTTCTGCTGTGGCACACCCAAAGGGGGAAAATGTTAGATGTGAAATTTATAAAAAGTGACACAGACAGAAAAAAAAAGCAATGCTTCTAATAAATAATATATTATTATAAGGGAAACAAAGTGATTGAGTAATGTCACTCTAATGACTTTTCTCCAACGGCTAGAACACCTGCTCCGGCATTGTTTATGTTCAAGTTTGTTTTCTCTGCTCCGTAGAACTACATCCTGTAAGAATAACCTACATAAAGTCATTTACAAGGTGACTAAACTACCTTTTGTTAGGATGTCAAACTGACCCAAATTGGAAGACCGTAAAAGAATCTGGATATCGGAGTGAGCACATACTGTGAAATACTGGTTGTTATTCTCATCCTGATGGTACATACTGCTAACATGGACCTCAGACTGCCTTTGAGAAATCTCACCAAAGCCCAGGGACCATTTTACACACTGTCTTCCTAAATTTTACAGTGAAAACAACCCAAACTGGAATGAATCAACATGTGTAAAGGACGGTTAGGCAGCTCTTGTCTCTCCCTAGATCTTAAAGATTGTTACAAAGGTGAAGGCTCTAGTCATTCCTCTGGCTCCAAATTGTTATTTGATCTATGGCAAATGTCAAAAGTTACTGGGGTCCTATTTATTTCTATTGCATGGGGGAAAAATCCACCTTATTTATCACAGGGATCAAATATAGGCAAGAGGCATAAATGTGGTTGAAAATTTACAAACTGTGTCCTGTGATCGATGTTAGTAACAATTTTTGGAATTATTTGGTAAAAAAGATCATTATTAATAAGTACCTCGGATGGTGTAAACATATTTCTTATACAAGATTCCCTATTTATTCACTTGTTATCTAATCTATATGCCACAAAATATACAGTGCTCTTGACGCCATACATCTCAAAGCACTGATATCTGCTATTCTAGAAAAGGCCATTTCACATAGTTTTCTATTATAATAGCTGAACTTTCTTCTTAATGGGATTCAGTAGGGTTTCTAGAGAAGAAGGGAAAATAACAACCATTTTCCTCTTATGCCTTCAAAGCTAATATTTAGCAATGATTTCACATCCTTCCTAAAGGAACAGGCTCTGAATTGTGAGCCATGGGTACTGGGGGTTAGGACTCCAACATATGAATTTTGGGAGGATACAATTCAGCCCATAACACTAAGTCATGCAACTAATACATGGGAACAAATCCCATTTTGTCTGCTTCTTCTTAAATCTAGTCTTGGGTTAGATATACTACACACACACACACACACACGATATACTATATACATACACACACACACATACATAGTCATATAGCATGGCTACATTAGTCACACTTTTTCACAAATTAACATCGATGTGCTTTAATTATCTAATACCACATGTCTGGAAACTCAGACCCTATGCATGAGTGTGGAGGAGCATATATCAGTGAGAAGAGCCTGGATGTAACACTCTTATGATACCATTCACTTTTTATGGACTAGAGAGCATTGAGCTCTCACTCCCAAGGATCATTCTGGATCTACTACTTTTTAAAATAGTAAAACAACAACAAACATGACATTAGAGTAAGTTGTCTAAATTGCAACAAATTAATTGATCAATTGTTCAGCATATAATTAGACACATGCGTATGAGAATGTTCATCAAACCTAACTGTGCTCTGGGAATCTCCTGGCATGAAGAAAAAATGTCCAGATGTGTACCATGAAATGCCTTCATATAAGTCAGTGGTATATCCTGCCTGACTTGTGATAAAGACCTTGGAAAAGCTGCCACATATGCAGTTCATTTTAGGCAAACCACTACTTAGCAAGTTGGTCAGGGGCCCTGGGCTTTTCAATAAATGGTACTTCATTTCAGGGCTGTAGATGACATCATTGAAGGTTCCTAATTCCATGCAAATCACATGGAAAAAAAATATCCAAAAAAATTTGAGTGTCTGCTTTGTGCTGAGCACTGGGCTACCTGAGGGGCCTGCCCTCAAGGCTGGTGGACCAGTCAGACACCCACCTGACTGATTATGAGACAATGTTCTGCTCAACAGAGGCACAGACGGAAGAGCATTAGGGACACATTGGCAGGACCACAACTTGGAGAGACTTAGGAAGACTTAAATGACAGGGTAACATTTGACCGGGCTTTAAATAATGAGATTACAGGCAGAAAAGTGGGGCAAGTGACAGACTTTTTGTTGCCGTTTACTTATTTATCTAGAGAGAGCATGTGTATACACAAGCAGGGGATGGGCAAACAGACAGGAAGAGAGAGAATCCCAAGTAGGATCCACGCTCAGCACAGAGCCCAGTGCGGGGATTGATCTCAAGACTGAGAGATCAGGACATAAGCTGAAATCAAGAGTTGGACGCTTAACTGATGGAGCCACCCAGGCACCCCAAGGGATGAATGTGTGAAAGTGCATGGCATGTTCAGCGACCAGCAAGTGGTGATGTCACTCATGGCAGGGGCTGTATGAAGGAGTAACAGAGATGGAAGTGAAGGTGTGAGAGTAGGACAAGGACATATGGTCAAGGGCCTTGTATACATGCTGAACTGTCCAGATACTGTCTTTTGGACCAGGAGGACTGGTATTTATTATTTTTTAAATGTATTTTTGATAGCTTTATTGAAACGTAAATGAGACATATCATTGTCTAAGTTGAAGTTTTACAATGTGTTCATTTGATATGTTTACAAATTGTAAAATAATCACCACCATAGTATTATCTACTCCCCCCCCCCCATTGTGTCACATTGCTGTTTTCTTCTTCTTCTTCTTCTTCTTTTTTTTTTCTGGCGAGAACATTTAAGATCATTCTCTTTTTAACATTCAAGTATACAATACAGTATTATTGTCTATAATCACCATGCTGTACATTAGATTCCCAAACTTATTAACCTCATCACTTATTAACCTTATAACCAGAAGCTTACAACCTATGACCAATATCGCTCCATTTTCCCAAGCCCCTGGTAACTACCACTCTACTCTGTCTTTCTAAGTTTGGCTCTTTTACATTCCACATATAAGTGACATCATACAGTGTTTGTCTTTCTCTGACTTATTTCACTCAGCATAATGCCCTTAAGGTCCATCCACGTTAGTACAAACAGTGGAATTCTCCCTCGTTCTCATGGATGAATAATATTCTATCGCATCTCTATCCCACACTTGTGGAATCCCTGAATCCAGTTTCATCATTTTAAAGTAAATACCTCCAGCAGTAATGTGGCGGAAGACCCAGAGGGATACCCTGGAACTATTTTGAGCTCAGCAAACTATGATGAAGAGCTCAAATAGGGCAACGTCAGCAGAGAGAGAGAGCACAGAAGACTAAGTTGAGAGACTTTAGGAAGTAGAATGAACAACAGGTGGTGAGGAGTTAGATGCTGGGTCTGAAAGAGAGAGAGGGCTTTTCCTTCCTTACCCTGAATTCATGTAGCTCTACTGGTGTCCCAGCACAGGATTTTGTTGAGACTGTTAAGTGTTGTACCCCATATCAAAAAATAAAAAAAGGCAAACAAACCCATGGCTATAAAGACCGTCTATAGAGAGCATAGAAACGCATCACTCACTCTTGCTATTCAAACAAACAAACAAAAACCACACCTGTTTATTCCATCTCTGATTCAATAACCTGTTTCCATTGACAAGTTAGACAAAAGTGAAACTGTCAAGATGACTCTTAGAGCTTCACTGTCAATGGCATTGGCAACTTCTTTGCTGAATAAGATAATAGTTTTGAATGTTTTCTTAACTTTGAATGCTATTCACAATGTAACAGCTACACACCCAAAGTACTATTAATCTGTATTTCTGGCATTTTTCTCACCATTTTCATATGTCTAAATAATCAACGCAGCAATTCTTCAAGCCCTGATTTACAGCATGTGTTGACCTTCAAGGTATAAATGCCCACACCATGGCTGAGTTTGGGCTCCCAACGCAATGCCATTGAACACAGAGTGGGAAAGAGAGATGCATAGCATCACACCATCCTGTGTTATTTACCACATGAATACAATTGACCTAAACACCTCAAGAGTATAGATGAATTTGGTAAAATAATTGGGAAGGGATATGTGTTGGATATATATTACCTTTGTTTGTAACATAATCTCTCTAAGTTTTCCTTTTTTAATTTTTAATAGTGGTTGTACCTACAGCTTGGAAAATTCCTGAAGAGTTCACAATCGATTCTCACAATCTCAGCATATCCCCATTCATATGAAGCATACACTGAGGGTGAGCAGAGAGCTCTGAGGCAGTCACTCGGGAACCCAGGCTAAAAAGGTTCCATCATCTTTCAGCTGTGCCATCTAGAAAAGGCTGCCTCTAAAGTTGCTACAGAAAGAGGCGGGATGGTCACATGAGTTGGACAGAAAATGACATTATTTCCCTCAAAATTCATTTTCCTGAACTTGGTTGAAAGATTTCCATTGAGGACAAGAGATGCTAGTAAACGTTTTCTTTCTCATGCTCAGGAACTGGAAACACTGTGTTAGTGTCCACCTTTGTCTCTGCTACAGTCACAACACCACAAGATGAAACATCTTCTCGCAGGAAACCAAACTCTTCTCATCCAAACCTATTCTTTTCCTAGTCTTCCTCATCAGTAAATAGAACCACATATAATCAGTCATTCATGTCTGAAACCTGGGACATCTGTCCCCCTAACACTTGAAATCCAATAATCTGTCAACTCTTCCTCCAACGACATGACCTGATTCTTCCATTTCTTTCCATCTGCACCTGCAGGACCCTGGTCCAAAGCCACATCATCTCTCCCAGGACTACCTGAAGAGACCCCAACTCCCATTACTCTCTCCTTTTCCATCCATCCTCACTTCAATTCATTTTCCACAGAGCAGCCGGAAGAATTTTTTAAATGTTAATCAGATTATGTCATTCCACTGCTTAAGTTGATTTTCAATTAAGCTTAAAATAAAATCCAAATTTCTGACTTGCCTAAAATAGCCCTATAGACTTTGATCCTGTCGCTTCCTCCAACCACATCTTGTTCCATTTTCCCTTTTTGAAGTACCTCTGTCACACAAGTGTTTTTGAGCTCTGTGAACATATCAAGTCTTTGCCTATGCCATTCTTTCTACCTGGAATGCTCTCATCCCTGTCTTTGAGTTCTGAGCTCAAATGTGTCTTCCTTAGAAAGATCTTCCTTGATTGCCTAACCTAAATTAAGTTCCCCTTTGGGCTTTCTCATAGAAGTCACAGTACTGACCACAATTTATCATTTTACATTTTATTTAAATTAGTTAATATACAGTATAATATTAGTTTCAGGTATACAACACAGTGCTTAAACTCTCCCATACCACACCCAGTGCTCACCACAAGTGCACCTTCTTTTTTTTTTTTTTCAATGTTTTTTTATTTATTTTTGGGACAGAGAGAGACAGAGCATGAACGGGGGAGGGGCAGAGAGAGAGGGAGACACAGAATCGGAAACAGGCTCCAGGCTCCGAGCCATCAGCCCAGAGCCTGACGCGGGGCTCGAACTCACAGACCGCGAGATCGTGACCTGGCTGAAGTCGGACGCTTAACCGACTGCGCCACCCAGGCGCCCCACAAGTGCACCTTTTTAATCCCCATTGCCCATTCAACCCATCCCCCCACCCACCTCTTGTAACCATTGGTCTGTTCCCTAAAATATATGGAATGTTTCATGAATTTTCCTGTTATCCTTGCACAGGGGCCATGCCAGCCTCTGTATCGTTCCAGTTTTAGTATATGTGCTGCCAGAGTCGGCAGAGTACTGACCACAATTTAAATTATGAGTCTGTGTATGCACGTGCACAATGTCCATCTCCCCTATAAGAATCACAATTCATGAAAGCAGTATGTTTCATTTGTTTGGTATGGTATACCCAGTACCTATATACTATCTGGCACGTAATAAGTCCTTCTGGGGACCAGGAGGAAAGAAGAGAAAGAAAGTAACAAAGAGAGAGAAGAACAGAGAGAAAAGGAAAGGAGGGAAAGTGGAAGGAAAAGAAAAAGGAGGTTAAGCTAGCATATTTTCATTTTTATTCATTTTTTTCACTGACAAGATGTGTGACCTTGAGCAAGTCACATAACCCTCTATGTCATTTTCCCCACCTATAAATTGTTTCAGCCTCATCATAAATGGGATGTGCTCAATAATAGAGACAATTGCCTACATTTGTAGGGCGGGAGGACAGTTGGAGTAGAAATAGGCTGGTCCTACTGCAGGGTTGGGTCTCTGGGGGTGGGGTGATGGCAGGGGGACAAAAACCCAGATACCTTTGTTTTATGAAAGCAAGGAAGAGCCCTCCAGGGATAGAGCAATTCTGTTGGGAAGATGGCACTCCGTGGTCCTTTCAGGCCGGTGGGCTTGTGAACTTCCCCACCCCCAGCATGGCACAGGCACCATGATTCTACAGTGGGGGAGAAGAGCATGGAAGCAGCCCTGGGAGGCCCTGAAGGCCTGATAGGTAAGAATGAAAGCTTGCCTCAGGGGTGGTCTGTATGGATTGGTGACTGGCAGGATTGGTACATGCCCAGCGGACAGATGGCAAGCAAGGGCAGAGGCCCCAACCCCTCCAGCCACCTCCATCACCTTGGTACCACCGAAGGTCCTGCAAATGAGAGACCACCTCAGGGATTTGATGGGAGGAAGTTACAGACATTGAGCTGACATGACTGTCTCCTGCAAAACAGGGCCTTGACAGAGAAGAATAAATTTACAAAAAAAATGGTCATATTTACTTGCAAACCTGAATCTGTGAGTTGAACTCCAACCTGCCACATAATGATTTTGATTAATTTCCTTTGTCTCCCGAAACCTCATTGACCATGTGCTCTTTGTTCCTTTCATCCCTTACTCTTGTCTGATTCTCTGTCTCTATCTATCCCCTCCCCATTTCTTCCTTTTATTCTTCTCTTTCTCCAGTGCCTTCCTCCAGACATTTCCTTGTGTACCCCACACTACCTTCTAGCCCACAGTAACCAGAGCAAGAGAAACCAAACCCCGAAATGGAGGCTCTGTGTGCTCTCTGCCTTTGCCACAGGCCCTCCAAGCTCTGCTGCCTCAGTCATGTTTTCTGAGGCTTTAAAATCTCTCCCTTGTCTCACCTGACTCCCCAGTGGTTTTCTGCAGTCTCCCTTTTTCTTTCTGTGTTGGTCCTGAGGACTCTTCTGTGATTTCACTAATAAAAACATTTCCGTTGACTAAAACAACTTATAAAGAAACAAAACCAAACAAAACAAGCAAAACAAACCTCTCTGCCAGTGAGATGATAGCCAAAAGTCTTCGCCTGACTTTTCTTACCTCTCCAAAATGCAAGACTCTGTACTCACTGCTTCCGCTAATCTCTTACGGAAACCCTTTTCTCCAGATGGAGATCTACACTAAACTCATACACCTCTTAATCTTCTCCAATTCACTGCTTTTTGCACATACTGTTCCCCTACCTAAGTGACCTCTCTCATCCTCTCCACCTGTGCTAATAGCACGCGTCAAGGAATAACCAGAGGCATGCTAGAACCCTTCCGGTCCATACTAGCCACATAACCAGTCCCCCCCAACTCCCAACCCTTACAGCCTCTATCCTTCTCTTGGACCCTAATCACTCACTGTCACGTAAAGCTATTCATCTTTTTATCATATACATTGTCCCTCCTGAGTGAGAGTGTTAGCCCCCTCACAGTCAGGGACTCACCATTTTATTCTTATTAAACCACTGTTGCAGATGCAGCAGGTTCTTACTTAAAGATGCATTGAGTGGCATTTATTGAATGAATCAACGGCATCAACTTAATGTTTATGAATTGAAGAATGAGATAGCATAGGAAACAAGTGAGTATGCACTGAATAAGTGAAAGCCTGAAACGAAGCCAACAGACTGCCCAGATGTTCTCACCCATGGGGAGAGCTCCACAGTTGCAAGTCACAGTTGGATGATATTTACAAGGCTTAATACCATCTTTACTGACTTATCTCGAGTTTTCACTGATATCAGAAATAAATGTTTTTGTCATGCAGCCGAATTTAAAATTCTTGGCATAGAGGAGCATTTTATTCATAATGTGACTATTCATAATCATTTGTTTTATTTTAATACAATTTAACATAGAGTTACTATATAAAGACCATTATAGATATTTTTTTGATGGCCCAGTAAAGCCAAATATATTTTAGAAGCAAATCTAGGCCAGAAGGCATTGTTTTACAGATGAGGACATGGGGGTACAGAGAAGTTAAATAATATGTCCCTAAGACATGCAGCTAACCAGTGAAAAATCTGGTCCAGAATACAGGTGCCCTGAGCCCCCACGCCGTTTTGTTTTCTATGTCTTGCTGCCTCTATCCGTGAAAGAGTGAAAGGGTGGTCTGCAATATGGATACTCCCACCCCCTTGCCGCACAATTCTTAAACACTATAAAAGATGATAGCATAACCTATATGATGCTGTGAGCAGAAGCATAATTTCCAGCACCCTCAGCAAGTCTCTGTGGTAGTTCCACTCAACTCAGGCTGGACTGAAATGGGTACACAAGTGTGACCAAGGACCAGGCAAATGTGCAGCCCCCAAACTGAGCTGAAGCCAGTGCCGAAAGTTTAATCATGAAGTGGAGGAGAGGCCAAGTAGGAGAGAGCCACCTCCACACCACATGTGTTTGGCATTTAGGGTCGTCAAAGGCTTCTGCTTACTCCAGCCAATTCGCCTGGACTCATTGGACTTCAAACCTGGCTCAGCTCTGTCTTAAGAGGAGGCCCAACGTGTTGGTCCTCCAGTGTCCCGTGCATAGCTACTAACAGTGGCCTGCTGCTGGCAAAGATGTAACCCATTAGCACAGGTGGGGAATACAGGAAAAAAAATTGGCTGATTATCCAAGAGATTGAACTCCAGGGATAATTCCACCGCTAATTGTGTGGATTTGAAATTAGGCATTCAGTCTACACATATGTATCAAAAGAGGGCTGGAGTAGAAAAGTGTTTTCCATATAATGTTCATATATCTTCATATAGGAACAATAGGGTCTCCTAGAAGGGCCTCTGTGGCTCTATCAGCTGAGTTATCAAATTGGGCATCCATAGCTCTCAACCTGACTTCAACCAGAGCTGTCCTATCTTAATCTGCATCAGTATCCTGCATCATGCTTAACTGGAAAAAATAAATTCTGCTTTAAAAACAACAGTAATAAAAACAAACACAATCACTTTGGAAATCCACCAGAGTAGCTAATCTCTAAGATGCCTACTAGGTCCTTTAATCCATGAAACATTTGGGGGCAGGCTGAGCCTATGGTGCTATATTTTTCAAAGGTGCTCACCACAGGGATTCTGCGAGAAGCACCCCTTCCCCTTGAGGATCATCCAGGCAATGGGCAATCCAGGATTCTAGTTCAAATCAGGTCATGGATGAAGTGCAGATTTGCTCAAGGTTTAGACCCACTGTGAAGAAGCTCTGACCTGATTTAACATATTTAATTCATTTCAATGAACGTCAATTATATGTTATGCATTAGTTTGGTACTATTATGCTTTGGGGCTGATATTTGTCATTTTGTTTTTGTTGTTTATTTTTGTTACTGTTTGTTTGTTTTTCCATACTTAACACAGAAACTGTAACTCCTAGACCTCCATAAAGGAAGAAAATTTAGCGACTAGTGTTTTCTTCTCCTTATTTCCATTGAATTCTTCCAACCTCTGCTCAACACCAACTGAATGTCCACTAACAAACGAGGTGCAGGGATAAATAGAAGAAAAGTTTAAAGAACATGCCGCCTGTCTTCAAGGATTTAGAGTGTGTCTGAGAGAAAGCACTCCCACACACACAACAGCAGCAGGTAACAAAGGGAGAGTGCTAAGCCAGCAACGATCACCTACCAAAGGTAAACAATAAATTCAATTCACTTGGCAGAATGGAAAGGGTGAGATTGGGGCAAGCTGGAGTCTTCAGAGGTTTGACCTGTTTGTTGAAGGCCTAAAAGGGTTTGGACACAGAGAATGGCCCTCATGGGAAAGGAGAGAAAGTGGAAGAGAAAGCCCACGGAGCACTAAGGAGGCTGGCTGCTCTGGAGCAAAAGCTGGCTGTGTGGAGAGCCCGGATACGTCTCTGCCCCTGCCTCCGTGGGGTGGCCCGCCAAGCGACTTACCTGGGCAGGATCTCAACTCATCATCTTCTGCATGGAGATCAGCTCCTGGGCTCCTGTTTATCTGGAAGATGCATCTCCATTTGAATGCTTCTAATGCTTGTCACGTGCTCAGAGCTCACTACCTGTGAGAGAGGCACGAATTATTATTACCATAATCTTCCTTTTCCAACTGCCTGCCCCACTTGAACCCACTACTCAAGCCATCCCTTGCCCAGGAGAGGCCTTTCGCCATCTCCCAGGGTCCTATACATACTTGCTCTTTGGGAGATGCACTTACGAAATGTTAAAATTTAAAGTGGCTACTTCCAAATGCTTGGAGGAACTTGAAAGGGAAAAGGGTGCTCCATTTGGATTCCTCAATACATGTTGCTTATTTTTGTAGGATTTGAGGATGGGTCAGTGCCTCTTAAAGGCAGTAAGAGAAAACAGCCTACCGAGAGACATAGGGAAGATAAGAGCCAAAATATCTTCCAAGGCAGGGGTCTTCCCACACGTACACAGTCTTCCATATCTCCCTCATTCTCCCATGATCTTGTCCTCCTAAGCCAGCAATGATAATCTGGGAATAAATACGCATTTTCTAAGGGAGAAATATTGCCAAGCCTGTTAATCTTATGCAGATGCGATGTTACTTTTACCATGTTGTAATATGGCTTCTTAAAAAACAAGTTGGAAGGGGGTGGGGGAGGAACCCACCAAAAAAAAAAAAAAACACAACAAATATTCACCAACCCATATGGTCAGTAATTGCTGTTTAATAGTCCTCCTATTACAAACCTGAGAGGCAGCAGTCTGAATTACCAGTAGAGTATTAATAAACAGGAATGAGTTAATAGTGCATAAAGACCTTCTAGTGGAACAGTGGGGGAGTTGAATATTCTTTTCTTCAGTCAGCTGTAAGTAATTACTGCATGGTGTGCTTCTGACTATTACCATAACAGAGCAATTGGACGTGAAGAATGGATAATAGTACGGACATGGAGGTATTTTTAGAATATCAGCAGTGAAGCAGGTAACTGGCCTACTCCAGTAGAAACCTTTAAATAAGTTTAGAAGACTTTCTCTCTCTCTCTCTCTCTCTCTCTCTCTCTCTCTCTCTCTCTCTCTCTCTCTCCTTATGACATTTAGCCAGGGTAGAATTTTAAAAAGATCAATCTAATAAATTATTTAAAATAACTTTACAAAGAGGATGCCTGTGATATGTAAATAAGAAGGCAAGAAGGGAGGAAGGAAAAGTCTAAAAAGCCCAGGCGGACAGGAGGCATGATGCCGACGTTACTGTAACTACATAATCACGGGTTCCTTCCTGCTCCTTTGAGAGTACAGCCTGGATGCGAATCTGCTTGACTGGCTCCCACTGGCTGCTCAGGTGAAAGTGAAAATATTCAAATCAGAGCTGTAACTATGATTGCTGGAGTTGTGGGTTTTCTAAAATTGAGTTAGTCATCCTCGGTGATTTAATGATGCATATCATTTATTTTAAAATATTATTACAGGGGCATTGACTGAGCCGCAGCGCCTTCTTCGCGGGACTGTCCATTATGCAATGCGGCGGGGTATGTCATGGGCGGCGGCGGCTGAGATATTGTCTAACGGCACAACATATGTTCTCAGATGAAAACAGCTTGAGACTTTGATTCAGAAAGCGGTAATTTTGCAAATGCACACAAATATCATTTAAGGAATATTTTGAATTTTTTTTTCAGGGTATAGGTCCTTCTCCTGCTTCCTGGCTGCACAGGCCGATGCTGATTTTTCAATTTGCAGGTTTGTTAAGCATCATGGAATGTTTTGGTTCTCAATCAAGAATATTCTTCCCAAGTGGTTCCAAAGTCCTACGCTTGAAAATAAACGTGTGTCCTCTTTGTCTCCTAGCAGCATGTGTTCCCACGTACAATAGCGGCACAGGACAGAGGAAGGCAATGCCTTTGATTGAACCATCCTATAGGCTTTTAACCTGCCACTCTCCTGGGCTGGGAGCTTTCTTCAGGCCAGGCGGCACACTCTCTTCTTTGGGCGGTTCTGGCAGCTGGAGTCCAGCGGGGATGGTTAGGAGCCAGGACCCACGTCCTCCTCCTGGCGGGATTCCTATCCTACCTTGTGGCACAGGAGCTGAACAGAGGATGAGCTGCCTCAGTGCTAATGACCTCAGAGACCCACCTGAAAATGAGGCGCAGCCTATGGGACAGGTGGCAATGCTTAACTGATCTCTGTCCGGTGCTTTGAAGTCTGACAAACAAATGCGTGTGAAATAAACACTGTCGCATTTCTTTCTCCTGAAAAACCGCCTTATTGTGTCTGAGCTCTGCCAGCCGGCATATTTGGATTCATCCAGACACAGCCCCTTTCTTGCTAAAAGATGCTGCGGTAAAAATTTACAGCTGTGGGTTTCACTTGTTTAGCTGGTCGTTCTTAATAGAAATCAAGGGCACACCTATAGAGGTGTCATTATAACCCAGGGACAGCGGAAGGTTGTCCCTGTCACTGGTTTTGATTTACATTTTTCATGTATTTGAAAAGGGAATGGTTCTCTTTTCTTTAAGTCTAGAGAAAGATGAGGACAGAAGAAAATCTTGTTAATTGAATACCAATTTTGAACAACATTTTCTACATAGGACAAAGATCAATGGTCTTTTCTAGGAAGTGTTCAAGACCTCATGATTTGGGAAATTTGCGTGTTTAGAATCTTTGTGTTTCTGGTTTAGTGAAATTTGGAGGTACTTACAACCAACTTTGCATGTGACCACAGTTAAAGTCATCCTTCACTCTGATTAATCATGAACTTCCCAAGGGCGTGGGCTGTACTTCTAGAGTTTACACCCTAGGTCGCCACCCTGTCCAGAGTGCCAGCACATAACTTCCCCAGGAAGAGTTATCACCCGCAATCAGAGCTGTTGCTATTTCAGATCTAGAAAACCCTCTGGGGAGCAAAGGAATATGAGGTTTTTCCCAAGAGTGAGAGTAAGGGGAGAAAGGAGGCTCCAATGCCTTTATATCTCCATTTAGCTCTAAGAAGCCCAGGGGGAAATAAATACCTGGAGTTGTTAAGAAGCCGAACAGTTTCAGAGGCCACCATTTTCTCTCTTGAGTATTTTAGCTGGTACCTCTCTAGTCAAGAATTCTTAGTATTTTCAGTTGTTCCCATTGAAACAACTTAGTAGGCCAACACTCCAATAAGACCCAGTGAAAGGGTAAATCATTTAGAATTGATTACACAATTCAATGTGTATAAAACCTTCCAGACTGGTTGAATTCAGCTACCCTATTCATGGGTTATCATGACAGCCAGTAAAACTCACAAACAATGTATTTTCAGCATTTTGGTAAATAATCCTCCGAAATGTCCGGTATGATATGGCATATAGCAGTAATTATAACGGAAGTCTAAATACCCTGGCCTCTACCTGCTTCATCGATCGCATCTCCTACCATCCTCCCCATGGTCTTATTTCAGTTCCTCCATCACACCAAGCTCATCCCTGCGTCCAGGTCTTTACACTCTATTCTCTCTGCCTGGAAGACATTCAGCCTCAGTTTAAATGTCATCTCCAAGAAACTATTCTTAACGCTTTTCTGGGCAGTCTCCAAACACTACTCTACTTTTTTTCCTTAACAGCTTTTATACTAGTTGATATTTTCTTGTTTGCATGTGTGCTAGATCGAACGGTTCTCAATTCTTGATTCCCACTCCCCTGCTACTGTAATATGCATGCTGTGTAACTATGGGTAGAAAAATGACCTCCACCCAATTGATTTTTTTTTTAAGTTTAATTATTTCCATTGAGAGAGAGAGAGAGAGAGAGAGCGAGAGAAAGAGAGAGAGAGCATGAGTGGGGAGGAAGGTAGAGAGAGAGAGGGAGAGGGAGAATCTCAAGCAGGCTCTGCACTATGAGCACAGAGCTCGACCTGGGGCTCAAACCCACAAGCTGCAAGATTATGACCGGAGCCAAAATCAAGAGTCCAATGCTTAACCAACTGAGCCACCCAGGTGCCCCCCCCACCCAATTGATGTTAGGCTTAGTCATGTGACTAACTTGCATTGGTTAATTAAATGTTGGTAGACTTGATGAAAACAGAGACTTTAAACGTGCTGTGTGTCTTACTTGCATCCTGGAGCTCTTGCCATTCTGTATAAAAAATATGTTGTAAGTTGTCATTTTTCAAAGAATGAAGACATTGTTGGAACAAAACTGAACCTAACTGGAGGCCTAGAACCAATTCCCCCCATGACCTGAAGTAGTGCCATTTCAGCCAATTCACCCAATTGATGGGACCATCAATACGAAAATAAACAGTTGTTGTTTGAGCCTCTGATGTTTGGGTTTGAGTGTGAGGCTTATCACCCATCATTAATGTGGTAATTGCTAATTAATATAGAAATTACACCAGCAATGGCCTTCTGCTGTCAAAATCCTTTAAAAATGCATCATTTGACTTGGGATCATGTAGTAAGTAGAGGAAACTATAAAAAACTGTAATAAGAAGCTGGAAAAATGACAACCTATATTGTATAGAAACAAAACATTTGATACAACCACTGACTACAATGACTTGGAAGGCAAAAGAATGTGCCAAGTGCACTGACAGCACAGGCTGGGAAATTTTTGAGGCAGAATATTTGTGGTATGAGTTGGCTGCTATTATCCACATTTGATAAGTAACTACAAGAAAGAAATGAGCTTGGAAAAAAATTGACTAGCTTTCAAGCAGGACTAAGGGGAATTTATATATATATATATATATATATATTTTTTTTTAATGTTTATTCATTTTTGAGAGACAGAGAGAGACAGAGCATGAATGAGCGGGGAAGGGGCAGAGAGAGAGGGAGACGCAGAATCCGAAGCAGGCTCCAGGCTCTGAGCTGTCAGCACAGAGCCTGACGCTGGGCTCGAACTCACGAACTGTGAGATCATGACCTGAGCCGAAGTTGGGCGCTCAACCGACTGAAGTCGGGCACTCAACTGACTGAGCCACCCAGGCACCCCAGGACTGAGGGGAATTAAAAGAACCTAGAAATTCTGGGGATTGTAAGTTTGAAACCTTAAACCACTTCTCTCTAAAGGTGTGGCATTAGAACACTGCCATACAGCAAAGACAAAACTAAAAAAGTGGCTGTCACACCCTTTGTCAAGACCCCTGAAAAGATGAAGGAGATCAAAGGTGCAACTCATAAATGAGCAAAGTACCTACACTTACATCTAGAAGGAATCATGTCTTTAAAAGAATTGTGGGTGAGGCATTTGACACATGCAGTTGACTAGAATCCACATTGAAAACCAACAAAATTTTTGAGGGAGTTTTATGTTGCATTGGAAAAATTGCCACCTGCCTAGGTTTAAAAAGACTATCTCTGTTTGAGATATATAAAGATCTCTGGGCCCCCAAATTTCACAGGCAGGAAGCAGGGTGAGAAATCTGCTCATCAACAAAGAAGGGCATATTCTCCAGTACTCATCAGAAAAGCCAAGATGAAAAAGGAAGAAGTTCCAAGGGCAGAGCAAAGACCCATGTACAACAGTAGGCTGGTGATTACCTCTCAGGTGTAGAACCAGGGCCTAACCAAGATATAAACCAACCTCCCTGTAGGGGAACCTGGCAAAATTTGGCTAGCAGAATTTCAAAATTGCTATAAAGCAGTGACTTCTATCTTTCCTTCAGTTCTCTCCACATCGAATGCAAGTGTTTCTTATCCTGTCCCTATTCCAACATTGCATATTAGATATGTAGGGACAGATAACATATCTTTTCAATTTATAGATGTATAGCTCAAGAGTAGTTCCACCTAGACCTGACACGGATCATGAGATCATGGACTTTGAATCTGAAACTATATCTGGGTGAGCCTTTGTGGGTTTCATGGGATCGCACTGACTCTGTCCTAAGTGCAGAGGGATTCTGAAAACTTGTGACCAAGAGGGCAGACACTGGCAAGAGAGATTGAATTATTATTTTTAAGTCTTCATTCATTTCCTTTATAAAATTATACATTCACTTTTTTTTTCCATATGATTTTCAGGTCTTCCCACTCTGAATGAAAAAATATTTCCTTGATCCATTCATATTGGGCTTGGCATGTGAATAGTCTTGGTTAATAAAATCTTAATAAATGTAACAGAAACAGAGTTTTAGACTTGTTGGCATGATCTGGCTTCTTCTCTTGCACTCCTGCCATCCCTCATGAGAAGCACATGCCCCGGTAGCTTCTGGTCTGTGGATTTGGTGTCTCTGGACCAGTGGATCAGATCCCAAATGACAGTTTCAAGCCAAGATAAGCTGAACCTTGATAAGATCAGTCATCTTCCAGCTGACCCACAGAATTGCTAATGAGACAAGTGAATGTTTGGTGTTTTAATTCAGAGATTTTAGAGCTATTTGTTTCACAGCATTATTGTAGAAAAAATGCTGGCTGACGCCAGTTACATGTTTGTTTATTGTCTGCCCACATGTGCATAAAAGGTCTACTATGTTGTTCATGTATATATTCCTATGTACAGAAACATTCTAGGCATATGGTCATTGCACAACAAATATATTAAATGAACAGATGAAAAATGTAATATACGGTAAGAACTACCAATTTAACACTATTAGAACCCTATTTGGCTATCTCTTTTACTGCAAACCTAAGGTTGAATTCACAGTGGGCAGAGAAGAATGGCATACCTACAGGAAAAGAAGCCATTTGGAGTTCTTCTCAAGAAAGTATTAAAGATCTCCTCAAGTGGTGTTATGAACGTCTGATATAGAGACAGCTGTAGTGATAAGAATAGCTAATTTGGTTGAGAAAAGAGAATTATTATGAGACAATGTCCCAGTTGTCTTTATATCTGTAGTTGCAGCACAAAGTGGGCTCTCAATACATGTGTGTGCAAATGAATCGACTTTCAGAGCTCATAGAAGCTTTTTGTACCCTCCTTGGCTTTCAGTTATGGAAGATATTAAGATGACATCAGCGACTAATGCAGGCCTGTGCTTAATTCTCCACTCTGCTAGAAACTCTCTAACTTGGGAGGAGCTAGATTATGCCTGTGGGTCAACCGAAGTACTCTCCTCTCTTTCCACAGATGAAAAGGGAGAAGACTCTGCTGATATTAAGAGAACTGGTTTTTAGGTTTTTATATTCTCCAAATCAACTCATGTTACTTTCTTATTCTTCCTTAGCCGTCCTTTCCCTTAACCCAAATATCCCACCCTTCATTTAATGCAGTAATTCCAGTGAATGGGTTAGTTTCCATCTATCGTCACGCAGTCCTTACTATGGACTACATGCTGTGCAAAAGCCTGGGGATATAAGTGAGACATAGTTCTTGCCACCAAGGTGTCTACTGGAGAAAGAAGACAAATAATCAGATTAAGTTGCTTTAAAGTAAATGGTACAATTGAACAGTACATAATAAGAACACAAAAGTAGGGCATCTAAATGATACTGAGGGACCAACAGAGAGTGGGATTTGAAATAGAAGAGGAGATACAGAAGGGAGACAATGATGTGAAAGAAATGTTCCCAAACATGTTTTTGCTTATGCTTATAGGAAGGTGGCCCCATATAAGAAAATAAATACCAGCGTATCCCTGAAGGAAAATTACATGGATGACCAGATACACACTTTAGTACTAATGGAAAAGGAAAGAAGAAGAGTTTGCAGAGTCCTAGATGACTGTCTCCTGGCATATAGTATACATACCTTACCACAATCTCAAGGAACATGTTGAAATGGCAAGGAAGCAAAAAAACAGCAATCGTTCCAGGAAAGAGAAAAGCAAAAATCTACTGATTGAAGCAGTGTGTTCACTTGTTGAAAGTGCCTTCTTTTTCTTTTTTTTTTTTTTTCTTGGAAAGGCACTTGGAGTCTGTAAACAGAAATTATGAAGTTAGTGAAGAAAGTCTAGAATGTGAAAAGAAGACCAAATGTTATAATAAAGGAGAAACCAGGATGGAATTTGATCTGCCAAGACGAGGGTGTGAAGGGACAGAGGATCATCAGAGTCTGGAGCAAGTCAGAGAAACTCAAAAACAATTCTTGTGGGTTGATTGATTAGACAAGATAAGGTGCCCTGAGGCCAAGGGGTCAAGAGTTTATGCAGCCAATTTAAAGGTTTTCTGACTTAATGGAGGGCATTTTGAAGATAGCTGGAAAGTGTTTAGTTAATTGAATTTGTGAAGTAAATGTATATCCCCAAAAGTGTTTGTTTTATGTCTGTTTTCTAGTTCTTAATCTTTCATATTTGTCAGAACAAAATTGTGCCAGTGACATGGAAAAGTTGGTCTTTGAACAATATTTATCTTTCTTTCTCTCTTTATCACTCTGCTCCAACTTCTCCTCCTACCATCCTGGAGGGCTATGCAGATTCAGTGTTCTAATAGGAAATCTTATTCTAAAATTTCCTGAAAAGAAATTTTTTCTCATGTATGTGTATGTCTTTTTCGAAGATCATTTTAGTAGGAGAGCATATCTCCCAGAGAACATAGAATCTCCCAGACAACTTTTCTTTCAAGGGATAACATTAATGAGGAGTTCGGTCACATTTCTTTATTAACTGAGATACAATTCATGGAAAATCAGAGGCATTCCTTCCCAACCACATATTCTAATACACAAACTATAAATAATTTTATGATTCTTCTGACAGAAACCGAAGGCAAATTTAAAAAATGGTGCAAATAGGCAGATGCCATGATTATAATCTTTTTTCTTTTTAATTTTTTATAATCATCATGTCATCACGTCATGATTGTTATTTTCCATTGTCTTCCTTTACATATTTTTATCAACAATGCAAAGATACATAACACAACCGAACATAGGCAGAGAAGAAACCTTGAAAAGAATCTGCCTAGTTGAAAATAGCTTATATATTTACATACAAAGTTGTATTTGATCTTCATAACAAACTTGGTAGGGTGGGGGAGGGAAGAAAGGTGGCGCATCAAAGTAGGTAAGAGGATGGCCTTTTAGTCATTAATGCCTGGATCGAATCCCACTCACTAGCTGTAGGACATGGGCAGGTTAGTGAACATCTCTGAGGCTCAGTTGTAAAGCAGGTATAATAAAACCGACCTCGTAAGTTTGTTGTGAATATTGAACGAGGGAAAATAAAGGCCTTGGTACATAGGATAAAATAAATAAGATTCATTTATTAACTAACTAACTAAATATGCCACCTAGGATTAATTAGTATGGCAAAGGTGTTACTACTTTTTTTCCCCACCACCAGACATATCAACACACGTATCCAGAAGTGTGCCTAACCACGCTGCTGACCACACAGAAGGAAAACTTTCGCCTTTTAGCTTTTAATATTCAGAGGTGACCTGTCTGTGTTTATTTAACACTTCTAACCAGAGAAAATGAAAACCTATTAGGAAAATACATACTGATGCCATTTTAACTAAGTTATCAAATATCTTTCTAACAAATGGGTCGATGTAGACACAATCTTTCAAAAATGCAGTGAGTCACGGTCGGAGCATTGACACAGCCCTGAAAGATCAGGCTCAGTTTACGCGGCGGCCTGTGGCTGTCTCTTCCCTTGTTGCTAGCCAACTCTCATGTTAATGACATAATTAAATGGCTATAAAGTTCCATAATTCTTGCTCCTTTAATTAACCAGAGGGAAACCTCTTCTCAATGCTGAAGATTCTGCTGTTTCATCCTGTATAAGTTTCCAAAGGCTGATGTTTAAATTCCATAACAATCGCAAGGAGCACTCAAGAAGGGCTCCTTTTTAAAAAATAAAGAAGTGAGCATTTGAGCAGAAATGCAAGCTTTCAATCAACTGTATAAATAATCAGCTAAAATTGGTTCTGTATATCATGCTGTGAGTTTTCACCAAGAGTTGTTCTAGATAAAAAAACATAAACTTAGCAGAAGCCAAAATCATTGAAGCAAATGATTCCCTTGAAGATTCTTCGGGACTCCAGAGGTGCAGCACTAAAACACTTCCACAGAGTTTCAAGCTCTTTATGAGGAAAAAGTGTGAACTTGGGACAAGACACAGAATACATGCTGTAAATTTTACAGAAGTTTTTTTTTAAAACCTCTCCCGTTACCGCTTTGACCTTCCATTAATTCAACAGTTCTAAATCAGGTAGAAGCTGAAATGATTTCAATTAGATGCACAATGGGGGATGGCCGCATAAAAGGAACCCGTTGGTATTGCCTAGGCTGAAAGAGGAAGGTGGAGAATTTATATTCTATAAGTTGTTCCCACTTCCCATGTGGCATAGGCAAGACTCGGAAGTTTATTAATGTCCCCCAAAGAGAGGACTCAGAGTGGCCTAGCTGAGCACTGTGGGCTTAGCATGGGGCCCCCTGTGATGGAGGGCATGGTGCCTTCCCAGAAGACACTCCAAGAGGACTTTCCCAGACAGAGGCTTGTTACGCTATATAGCACAGACTCAAAAAGCATCAGCAAAACCTGAGATGAGTCAGAGGCATCCCGGGGTTATCTGAGAGTACTGACCAAACAATAGAAGAGCAGGTCTCAATTCAAACCTTCTGTAGACACCTGTGGGCCAAAGAGCAGCCAGTCTAAGAGACCTTGCTACAGAGAGTGGCAGGGCCAGACACAGGACAAGGACTCGAGCACCCCCATCCTCTGCCCCCATATAGATGGATCAAGCTCCTTGGCAAATAGGTACCTTAGGGTTAGGAAAGTTGTGCACTGATGTGTGCTGCGAGGTATTGCCCTTGCTTGGCAAGCCGTGTGTCCTAGTCTGGAGTAAGGGAGATTTTTTGACATCAGTTATCTCAGCAGAGAGGCCTTCTTTGCCTTTTCATATTTCATTCTAAGTTGCAGTCTGTGTTAGCTTTAGCCTTATTTCTCAGACACCAGGACAGTGTCTTGAGGAAGAGAAGTAGGGGAGTACGCGAACGAGCTGAAAGACTGAGAATTTTCCTAAAGACACTAAGTCTTTCAAAGAAGACTCTATATGAACAATCATAACTTTGAATAGATTGAATGTGAAAATGAAAGAAGTGACTGAAATGTTGCTAATGGATAGATAATAAGTTGTTTTTACCACTCAGTGAAGTGGAATTACATGGAGCAGATCAGAGTTTTTAGAAATTAAAGGGCCGTATTTATTTTCTGCATATCTGAGCGTAGCATGAAGAAATTTCCAACTCCATTGTGTGTGTGTGCGTGTGTGTGTGTGCATGTAACATAAAAACTAGAGGATTGTACTCTAAACATAATCAATTTTTCTGCCTAATGAGATTATGGATGTTTATATTTTTGATTTTTCACTTTCACATTTCTCAATTTTTCTGTGATGAGCATGTATTAGCTATTTAAAATCAAAGACGGATAAATGCTATTTTCAAATAATTTGTTTACATCTTCTAGTTGTTTTTGTTTAAACCCCAACGTTTAAAAGAAAAACACATCAAATATTTGGTCATTACATATATATAAAACTCAAAAATTCTGTCTAACCTTAACTTTGCTCTGTTTTAATCCCCTTTATTTCAAAGATCACACTGTATGTCCCTTTTTGTCTTAAAGTTTCAAAATGGCCTTTGGCCAAATGCAATTAAGATTTTGCCCTGACCTGACATAAAAAAATGGAGTATGTATATGAAAGTACTTTGAAAACTTTAAAGGACTTTAAAAATGTATGGACGTACTAGTGGTGGAAGGCAGGGAAGGTGAGCAGTAAGGGGGAGGTACAAGAGGAGGAACTAGGTTGTATCTTTGCAAAACACAAATTTCAAAGGTTCTTCCTGAATTAATTTGCAAACAGAAATGAATGGAGTTACGGTGTGGCATTCCTGAATACTCACAATTTTCACAAGTTAATCCCACACCTGTGATAACATGGTACACACCTTCAAGTTGACATTTGTCTGTATCATTTGCTGCTACTGACAGCAATGGACCCCCTTCAATAGAGTCAAAAGTACTTGAGAGCTAAGGGTCTCCTCGTGGGAACCCTGAGGCTATCTCCTGTGTCTATATTGTTAAGAGTGGTCCCAGAGGGAGTCCTATTTAGGAAAACTTTGAATCTGGAAACTGTCCCTTGAATTTGGGTTTTTTGTTTGTTTGATGTAGGACCCACAGATTCTAGAAGGGCAATTCTAAGAATGCTCTCCAAATCTGGATGTCCTTAGTAGCCCTTTCCCCCAGATTAAAAGAGGTATAATTTGTAGACGAAGAGTCCATCTTACTTTCCAGGCTCCCCGGTGCAAACCTAGGGCAAAAGAGCATATGACACGGGGTCAAACAGCCTGGATTCACATCCCAGCTCTACCACTGGTTAGTTGACCTTGGAGAAATCACTCAACCTCTGTGCCTTAAACTCCTCGTCATAAATGGGGATTATAATAGGACCAACTGCATAGGGTTCTTAAGAGATTTAAACACATCTATATATATGAAGTGGGATGTGAACAGCATCAGGCACTTATTAAGTGCCCCGTAAGCATTACTTGTTGTTATTAAGAGGGGAATCCTCATGTATATCCAGATCACCACAGCCTCTGAAGTTCACAACTTATCCCCACTCAAGGAAGATAATCCCGAGATGGCCTGGTAACTGAGAAAGAAACCCTTCTCATGGTTCTTCGTAGTTCAGGCGTGTGTGGTGGTGACTGATGCATGCACACACATATGTGTAACAAACCTTCTGAATTCACTTTGGCAGCGGCAGAACTGGGTTTGTGTTGAGTTAGCCACCCTATCTGGTTCCGTTGTCTCTGGGATGACTCCATGCTCCTGGATGTAGTTTTTTTTTTTTTTTTTTTTTTAATTTTTTTTTCAACGTTTTTAATTTATTTTTGGGACAGAGAGAGACAGAGCATGAACGGGGGAGGGGCAGAGAGAGAGGGAGACACAGAATCGGAAACAGGCTCCAGGCTCCGAGCCATCAGCCCAGAGCCTGACGCGGGGCTCGAACTCACGGACCGCGAGATCATGACCTGGCTGAAGTCGGACGCTTAACCGACTGCGCCACCCAGGCGCCCCTCCTGGATGTAGTTTTGGGACATACCCATCCGGAGCAGGATTCAATACACTGGTCTTACGTGTCATAGAAAGCAAGTAAAGGACATTTCTTAACACAGGAAAAAATGTTGAGTTCATGGATTCACTATTTTCTCACTAGCCTTGGTGAGTACTAATGGCTCTCAAACAGGCATTGAAGTGAATGCTACGGAACCATATCAAAATTCTAGAAAATGTGAGGCACAAAGGTGTGCTTTTACCTGGAGAATCCTTCTCTTTCCTCACTTTTGCAACCAAAGGAGAAATTACAACTAGGGAGGCGGGGAGAAAAAGACTCCTTGGGTATATGTTAACAGGTTCTTTTTAAAAAAAATTGTTTAAGTTTAGTTATCTACTTTGAGAAAGAGCAAGCACAAGCAGGAGAGAGGCACGGAGAGAGAGAGGGGGAGAGAGAGAGAGAGAGAAAATCCCAAGCAGTGCATAGCCCGATGTGGGGCTCGAACTGACGAACCATGACCTGAGCTGAGATCAAGAGTCTGACGCCCAACCAGTTGTGCCACCCGGCACCCCTATGTTAGCAGTTTTTAAACATTAAACATTAAAACGAGAGCATTATTTCTAGAGGGACCTCACCATACCCTAGAAAAGTGGCTTTTATGATTCCTGGCTTTTATGGACTTTAGCCAGCTCTTCAGCAGTCTTAGGTAAATTAATATTCAGTGAAAATTTTAATAAACACATGAAAATTTTCTACATCGTATTAAAAACTGATCAGTTGGCTTAATACTACACCTCTCATGCCTGCCCAGAGTGTTAGTCCATCTCATCAAAACACACTTGGGAAAAATATTGAAGTTAGTCCTAAGCCACCCCTGCTCCATTTTAATGCATTCATCAGACATATAGTTCTGGGTATTATTCCCCCTGTCCATTCTCTTCTATCCCTGGATCTTCCATTCCTTTCTTTTTCTCCCACGATGTCAGATTATTAAACACATACACTTCAATAGGCCCGCAGAAAATAGAACCACTTCGGATTTGTTTTGGGCAGGAGGGGTCAGCCTGAATTTCCAGAGTGTGGCTCAGTCCTCTACCACACATTTCCTCCCACTCCAGGGATTTCACTTCATCTTTCATCCATCCAGCTAAGGAGAACAGGGGCTAATTTAGGAGCCTCTTTATGCCTGTACATATTCAGCCAGAGGGGTCACTGTTGATTGATGCAAGACACTCTGTCCTCCAAGAGCTCGCCAAGTCCCTGCTGGTCCAGAGAGTAGCAACCAACAGTAACTCACCCTTTAGTGCCTGTGCGTTTCTGTGCCTCCAGCTACAAACCGTCAATAAAAACCAGAGGCAACTTATGTTGCCTTAGATCACTAATAAATGCTCCACACCACCACCTCAGAGCCCTTTCACAAAAATGTATTTCTCTACAGATAGATGCCAAGCCCCAGCAGCCAATTACTACAGAAATGCCTCAAAGGCTTGAAGGAGGAGGCAGGGAGAGACAAGGGGCTCTTTTCAAAGATAAGAGTTATATGCTTCCTCCTAATAAAAGTTGCTCCCTTTTGTTGAATGCTTCCTCTAAGCCAGACACTGGGATAAGGTTTAACCTACATTATTTCATTCATTTCCTACAATTCTGGGACTCCAAAAGCTCTAGCCCATTTTACAGATGGGGACACAAAGACTCACAGGGCTTAGGCAGCTTCTACTTTCTGCTTCTCCACTCCCCTCCACACCCCCAACCTGCCGCAACAAAGGCTTGTGGGTGTGTGTTGCAAAAGCAGCTGGGAAATGCCCAGATGCCAGGCATTTCAGGTGGATGTCTGGGCTTCAGAGCATGGCCACTCCTACCCTTACAATGCAAAGATGTTCGATGGTTCAGTTAGTTCACAGACTGCCAGAAACAGACATGATGTCTAGACATCATCTAGACATTGTCAACACTTCCAGGGCCTTCCACTTTATTGGTGAGTGTTGAATATTCTGGAAATTTTCCAGAAAGCACTGGGTGCCCACCCTGTATATGGTACTGTGATGGGTTCTGCATAGGTTTAAGGGAGTGAAATGTTAAAAAAAAAAAAAAAAAAAAGAAAGAAAAAAAGAAAAGAAAAAAAGATGGCACGGTCACAGTCTTCTACAATTATTTTTAATCATGCAATATTCAATAAAACCAGCCCCTGGGTTAAATGCTAGGGATAAAGGGAATAAACGCTCCTGGGCCATAGATTTTATCATTTCTTTTTATCCTTCCTTTGTTCTACCCCTGTTTCCTAAGGAGTCTCATTATCTCCCTTTATATACACAGGTCTTAGGCAGATTACGTGGCAGGATGAAACACCTGCACTGACCAAAAATCCATTTGGCTACTAACTACAGAAAAGCCAATATATCCACATCCTGAAAAGTTCATCTTGCTGGACACTGGTTATGGTCTGATAGGTTAGAGCTGTCAGTTTCGCACTTCACCACGCTTCACTCCTGCAAGAACGGAACCACCGACTATCATGAACTTTTGACTTCTTCTCACCCCTCCCTGAAAACTCGCAACACAGGAACATTAAATACCCAAGATAATTGCTTATCTGTAATAACTGTGGCATGAAGGACCCTCGGGATGTTGCCTTACATCTCCTCTAACTGAGCCGTTCCGCAACATTTCTGTGAAGGAGCAGACGTAAGCTGTCTCCTCTTTGCCAGAGAGCAGAAGACCCTGTGGATATGGTAAGACCCAGGCTTGAATTTGGGGATGAGGATCAGCACCCTTTTCTGCTATGGAGAAAAATGACCTACCCTTTTGAAGGTAATGATACTATTAACGACAGTAATATCTTATACTTCTGCCCTGCTTCCCTATCTCTCAAACACATTACATCATGGTTCCATTGGCCCTACGTGCCAGACCTTACATTGGCATAAACGTTTTGATATTTTGCTCAGCTGTAACACATCTCTGTATTTCATTCGACTGCCACAATGAGAAGGAGAAACATTGCTGTCCCAGCTTACCAAAGAAGAAACTGAGGGTCAGGGAAGGTCATTTTTGCAGGTTATGAAGTTAGAATTTCAGCGCACATGATTCTTTGCAATGGCCAGCGTTTATAGCTCTTCAGGAATCTTCATTTGGTGCACGGGGTATCTGGGGGTCTTCCTTAGGGAATCACGGAAGGGTGAGATCACGTGTGCCTAATGAGCCACGTGTCCCACCTCATGGACAGGAGTCACAGAGTTAGGTAGGTGGCCGTGGCCAACGACACCCTGCCCAGAGCCTTTGTGTGGCAAGAAATCCAGTCCACTTCCAAAAGCGAGGCTCTAAGAGAGGGGTTTCTGTTGACACTTTCTCTGTATGTTTTGTTATGCTTGTTTTTGTTGGCCTAGAGAACCAGCAGCCAGGGACAGCAGGATGACTTTGAGCCAAGGGGCGGTCTGTTCACACCCTAGGGACAGGAGTGTTTCACTAAGTTGCTGCCGCTTGAAAGGACAGCCGCCACGCAGTCTTGCTCTCTCCCGGTTTTGTTATCCCTGAGATAATAAATAAAGGCTCATTCTGTCGTGTCCAAAAGACCCTTTTCAGGAGACCTGCTCTTGCTGGAAGTCTCCAGAGCCTCCTCACCTGATTACAGTCAGATGCTGGGCATTTCAAATTAAATTAGAACAAATAACAAAAATGAAAGGAGAGTGGGAAGGAGGAGGAACAAACCAGCAAAAATGGTATTCATTTAAAGTAGCCAATGAGAAAAACGGAGCCCGAAAAACTCAGCTGATAACGGCAGAGATTGACATTTGCTGTCCATCTTAGGCTAAAAAGAGCCACAAGTGAGAATCTGTCGGGATGACAATTCCAGGCCAATTTCATGTAGAATATTCTGATGCAGATATGGCCAGGATAAACAAGAAGATGTTTTAAATCGAGACCTGAATTTTTATGGCCCTCAGACCACGATAGGATCTCTATTTGCTTGTGAATGCAACATACAAGATACAGTTCTTGGAAGATGGTAAGAATATTTGTCCCATTGTGCCATTGTTTCCTCTAGCAAGTCCTGTCAAGGACGAACTGTCATCTGAGCTCAAAATTCTGCTCAAGATGTGCCTAGAGAGACCCACTGGAGTATGGATGGATGAGAAGGCAGAGGAATTCTTGTAATACCTGGTCCAATATGCTCCAATGTCAGGAAGATGGTTTAAAATCAAATGGAAGGATTCATGGACCAAGATTACAGTGTGTCCATTGCCAAAGTGATTTAAGACAGCATCCTTAGAGCTCCATTGATAACAACTTGAAATCAAGCAGTCTAACAAAGCCTCAGAATCGCTTCGGCCTCCTTGATACCACTTTACCTTGGTTCCAGCCCGGTCTCACATTTGCCTGGAACATTGCTATCACCTATTTCAGCTGCCCTAAATACTGCCGGATGGATCCCAGAGCAGTATCAAGATATCTGATAAGACAATCTAACTTCACCATCCAAATGCTGAAAGGACATTTACATTTAATGTGCTTTTTCAATCCTATTAGCCAAAGTAGTATATTGTACAGTAAAATATATTGTCTTATTACACTGCTTTCATCACGAAGAAACAATGAGCACACAGAAACGTAATTCATATTATATTGTCTGTCACTAAAGGAGGGCTCTTCGACAAACTTAAACCCAATTTGGAGCAAATAAACTATTAGTGAGCTAGAGAGTTCACTAATCTTGTGCCCAAACTAGTTGCATCCACATATTAAAAGCCATTACCAACTAGGCAAAGAGACCCAGGAGAACACAACAGATGATTACCTTCCGAGAGACATTCTTGCACACAGCATTAAAAACGCTGTTTGGTCATGTGTCTGTCCCCTAACATCACTCTTCATTTTGATTTCCAGCGGCCAGGCATAAGGAAAACTTCCAAGTCTCTGAAGGAACCGGTGCTAGTGGGGATTACCTCAAAAATGTGACAACCCCTTTATTAAAAAAACAATAAGCATTCAAGAGTGATCAGTGAAAAAATGTCTCTTAAGGCCATTTATTTTTAGCTGAGCGTTGTTGTGACTGTTTCCATGGCTAAACCATGAACATGTTTGCTGCACAAGCCCGGTCAGCTAGTGGCCTTAATTAACTTTCAAATGGAGAATGCTGCGGTTTACCACTTATTAAATATCCACCACACCAAGTTACAGTTTTACCCTTCCACACCTCACTTAGTCAAGACGCCTCGAAAAACCCACGATGCTGAATAACTGGTGATTTAAAAATAGGGACCACGTGTAATTATCCGACTGAACACACAGGCTGTGAGGAAAGTTTACTAAAATCTGGGCAGCTTTCATTTCCAGATTGAATGATATAATTTGTAAATTGAGGCAACAGGATAAGTCACTCAGAAAGAATAGAACAAGCTGTTCTTACTCATTCAAAGGGCTTTAACACATATTTGTTAAGGGCTTGCTTGGCGTTCCAGATACGGCGTATTCTTCCAGATTCCTCATGTCCAGGAATAGCAGGAGGTGGCAAACGGAGTTCAGGACATGGTGAAGAAGGAAGAGGCCACTCTCAGCATTCAGGATCTTAAAACAGTATGCTCTCTAGAGAAGGAAGAGTACGAAATCACTCATCAAGCTAATCTACTCTTAATACAACATACAAGTAGCCTCATCAAACTCATTTCACCAAGCGTTTTATCCAGGAGGGAGATGATGCGGTTTGAGATTCAATCGAGACAGAATTAGTTTTTGTGATTAGCTAGGCGAGTGGTTAAGGTACAGTAATAATGGTATCCTTATTCCTTCTCTCCTCTCTCTCACCCAATACTCTGAGACACACACTCACACACACACATCCACACACGCACACCCTCGCCCACGTCTGTTTGGATTTGGCTTGTGAATCTTCAACTAGTGTTGTCTGTGTTTCAAGTTGTGTACTCTCAGGGAAAAAAAAAAAAGAAGTGAATTCACCTCTCGTTGAAATTCCACTGTGTATAAAATGGTCTTGGAATTTGAAGGGAGAAAAAAAAAATCCTTCTACAAAGAGAACATGTGAAAAGGCCAAGGGAGAGCATAACTGAAAAAAATATATAAAAATGCAAATTTTCCTAAACTCCAGCTTTGGATGGACTGAAGCATAAGTGAGAACTTCAACAAAGCAATAGAAAAAGATGACAGCTCAGAGTTTCAGAAATTTAAGACAGCAGCAGGATTAGACACTTTGGGTTGTCTTCGCACACATTTCTTATGGGAGTTAATTCTATTTGACATGCAAGACCAAAGCAAGATTACAGAGGCATAGCCCCATGGCGAGGTGTATGCTGTAGCTAAAAGCTGGGATTTGAATAATTGTGCAGGCTTACTCCAAGAATCAGGCGAGAACAGAATGAATGGATTATTACAAGGAACTTTGTACATTTTTAACTGCTGGACTTAATAAAATACCCTCTATGTGAGAGTGATGTTATGGTCGTCTGCACTCACTCTAGCTGAAGTTTGTGGTAGGATCCATCAAAAATGAGGAAGAACAGAAACTGATTTTTAAAAATAAAGAAAGAAAAGAAATGAATTTCACAATGAATGACTGGGCTGGGTTGTGGCCGTATGATTTACAGAGGAACAACAAATTTGGAAAACTTGAGATCAACACACCTAAGCCCTCTACCCACCCCCCTAAAGGTAGAGGGAATTCATTTCCTGCGCAAAGATGTTTGAGGAGAAGTGGAGAATAGAATTCAAGGAAAGTGGGCCACAAAAGGTGGATTTTTACTTCACTATTTCAGCTCGTTAGGGAGGTCATTTGTTACTGAGAAAAATTACTAACCCACACATCGTTTTATATATATGTATAAATGTGACCTCTTTCATTGGAATCTGTGGAAGCACTTGTCTGTAAAAGGCAGAAAGAGTAACAGTTCTAAAGACTCCTCACTGCTTAATTAACTGTCCAGTGAGAATTATTAAAATTCCCTATATAATTCTTATTTAGCTCTCATTAAAGTGAAGGATACAAATGCCGGACAATGCCAGGTTCAGAGAAGCTTTAAGAAAGGAAAGTTAGTCTTGTAATAGCTGAGAATTATGAAAAGCTGCCCATTAACAGTAGCCAAGTAGACCTTTCATTTTAAAAGTCACTGATTCAGATCGGAAATGATTTGATTTGATTTTCTCCTTTAGAGTAGACTTCATCTCTCTCCTCCTGAGAGCCCACTTCTGATCCTCCAGGAGCCCTAACCAGCCCAGTGGGGAGAGAGAAGTCTACCCCAGGAGAGGAGGAAACTGCTCTGGGGCCACGGCACTGGGGAAGCGCGCCCTCTGCTGGGGAAGGCCAGTCTGCAGTGGGGCTTGGGAAAATCCCCCAAAGAGCCTGCCCTCAGGAAAGCAAAAGAGATGCACACCTCCAGGAGGGACCCCCTCGAAGACACGTGGCATCTCTTTCTCATCACTGCAAGAGGAGATTAGAGAAGGGACAGGAGAGGGGGTGAGTGCTCGATTTAACCAGAACTCAAATGCAGCTCTCTTCACAAAACATATCCGCCAACTTCAGCCTGCCATGCAAAATGGCAACAGGAATGATGAACACATTACAAATTTGTAGACCCTAAAATTAAACTCCACCTCATTTATTTCATATTTCAGCATGCCGGGGATGGCTGACATTACAGGCACACATCTTTCCTGATAAGCTCTGTGATTTCCTTCTTGGCAAAGGGATTTGTGCTCTGTATGGATGCACTCAGTCTTCTTGAAGCCCCAATTCCGTGTGGTAGAGCTAGGAAAGAGGAGGCACGCTGCAGTGATCTGCAGAAGAAAGTCATCGAGAATCGTAGCCCTGGGAGGAAAGCAAATGGAGACGTTACCAAAGGAAGATAAAGAGCTAGTCTTTCCCCCTCTGTCTCTGTGCATCATTTAGATCCCTGCTACTAAGAGTCATTCACAGACCGGCAGCTTCAGCATCACCTGGCAGCCTGTTAGAAAGGCAGGAGCCCAGGTCCCACCTAGACCTACTGACTCAGAGTCTGCATTTTAACAAGATTCTCAGTGATTCAGAAGTACACTCAACATTGAGACGCACCGCCGTAGACACTAGAAGAGCTAAAGCACAAGGAAAACTAGAGCACTGAACTTTACACGTGGAAGGAAGCTTAGATACCAGCTGCCTCCTTGGATAAGGAAACCAAGGCCCAGAGAAGAACATAGATCCTTACACATCAATAAAGAGAACTTTACATAGGCCTGAATTCGGTCTGCTATGAAAGCTGGAACACAAAAGCTTTCACGGGCTTTTGCGGTTAGCTTCGTCACATACTACAAAAGCAACAGAATGTGGCACCGACACAACAGTGATATAGGGGATCAATCTCATGTAGGAGGGACCTTGTCTTCTTCTAATCAGCTCTGTACTACTGAAATGACTTGTCTAAATTCTTCAAGAATTGACAGAGAAATGAGATTCTGATATTCCTTCTATTCACATAATGATTGATGAAACACATGGGAAAATAAATTGAATTATGTTATAATCTCCCAGGGAAACATAATTAAGTTGTAAAGCATTCCCATGAAATCCTAAAAGCCTTATATCATGTAGACAGTGACTTCTACTACATGATCAATAATTATATTAATTAAAGATAATTATTTTGATAAGATGGTGTGACTTTGGGGCTCCACTTATTCTTGATCTGATGTATTGATCAAATAGTGAAGACTCGGCAGGAGCCAGAGCCAGACAGAAAGATTCTTTGGGGGTTCCAGAAAGCTTTATGATATTTACGCTAAATTGTACTAATTTGTAATTCCTGACCAGTAATTTGATGCTTATTCACACAATCCAACGGGTAATACACATACAAAACCAGCAAAACATTCCATTCACTATTCTTAATTCTCTGTGAGCTAGAAGCAAGTGATAGTCAGCTAGTAATAGATACTATATGAAACATAAAATCCAATATTCCTCGAACTTTCACAACTCCAGAACATCTAATACATTCTTTGTGTGTATGTAGGACTTTAAAGCGCATTCATGGCAACTCTGGAGCAATGAGCTAAAAGAACTACACCCAAAGTTAACAATGCTCAGAAAGCTGCAATGATCACGGACCCTTAAACATTCGCTAACTTTCTCTGTAAACAGAGAATTATGATTATGAAGATCAGCCCTGGAACGCACGTCTGGTCATGCACAACTGAGACTTCTAGCTGATTCTTTCTCTGAGCTTTCCAGAGATACCCTTGCCGAGTATTAGGCACCTATTCACCTTCATAAAGGTGAATCAGGGATCACCAACAGAACGTAGACTGAGATGGAAACGTGAATTCTAAGCAATAGTAAAAGAATCATATCACAAACACACCAGGTTTGGAATTTTTTTTTAAAGGCCACCACCCTTATCACCATTATATGTTATTAACTTTCCAGAATTCTTTGCACTCAGGACAGAGTGTTGGGTTGTTTTATTATTAAGGGATAATGTAGTTGAAAAGAATCACAAGTATTAGGAATGAAGTCATTACCATTACACGTGATTTTATCAGAATTTCCTTAAATTATTTGTGAAAGATCTTGCTGATACGATGACCACTATATGAAAGGTTGTAGAGTTTCCTCTCAATGAGGTACTTAAGAGTCAAAATCGAGGAGCCAATGCCACATGTTTGAATTGTGGGTCTGCCACTTACCACCCATGGCTTGAACAAGTAAAACATCTCTCTATGCCTCAATTTCTACATCTGGAAGATAGGGATAATAGTAATACATACCTAAAGGAGTTGTGAAAATTTGGTGAGTTAATAAGCTGGAGACAACTGGAACATCCATGAGGTATACTAAGCACCCACTTCATAGTGGCTATTATCAGTATTGCCCTTATAACTTATGTAGGTTGACTTATTCATGGTCATATTACAATTTATTAAAGAACAGTTTTTCTTTAAACCCACCTTTCACACTACCTGAAAGCCAGGTTTTAGTCTCTAGCTCAAAATATACTTTCTTAATATTTATAAAAAAGAAGAAGGGTATTCATGGGACCTGAAAACACAAACTTATTTATGTTATAATTTGATGATAACACACACACATACACATGCACACACGCACACGCGCGCGCACGCACACACACACACACGGGCACAGAACAATAATACCTCATAGCCCAATGCCAGAAGTTACCCTACAGGGGATTTGCTATAAAGGAAGCTAAATGTGACCCAGTATTCTGGTGAGAGATCTTACCATTCAGAGCAGAATAACCTGAGAACAAAATAATGCAGAAAGCAGCCCCGAGGTTCCTTTGTCTTTCCTCGGGTAAAATCAATTCTGTTATTATCCACAGTTGGGTATAGAATGGTGTATGAACAGCGTGGCTTCAGCCAGCAATACCTCTCAGAGAGTGGGTTTCATGGGTAATATTCCACACCCTGATTTACTCGGCATTGTCAAGAGAGAAAGGAGGAGTTCCATCTTAGGTGGGAAAATTTATTCTAAGGAAGTATTAAGACACTAGAAAAGACAAGAGAGAAGAAAGACCCGAGCAAATTCATATAGAATCAAATATGCTCATCCTCAGACATAGAGCCCAATGGGCAATATTGCTAGGCCTAATATCTTCCTCTCTGCTCTTTTACAGGAAGACTGTTTAGCCATATGTCCTCATATTTCCTATTCGTGGGAGGGAAATGGACCATGCACATGATGCTGCACGTCAGAGTGAAATAGAAAAAGCTTTCCAAAGAAAGTAAGCAGACATATAAATGTGGCCTTGTGGAACCCATAAAATAGACCAGCAATGATTGAAAGCAAGAAAATGACTTGTTCTTAAAACTACAAGAATTAGGCAATCGAGCTAATAGGATCTGAGAAGATGTAAATAAGTTTTTTTATTAACAAAGGGAGTGAGGAGACAAATTTCAGCCTGAATGAAAGAAGGTAAATGATTCCTCCCCAAAGGCAGAGCCAAGATTTCTCAAATGCGCTGCCTTTAAGAGAGATAGAAGTAAAATATATGAAGCAAGATGACATAATGTGCTGTTGCTTAAATGTAGGCAACGATGGTATCCTATTCTACAGACCAAGTTGTGAGTAATTGAATGCAAGATAAAGCAAAAGTATGAAAAAGGCCACTCAGTAACAGAAGCATAAAAATGCAGTGTGTATAACTCCTGAGAAATGTACAGTTGTGTAGGGCTGATTAGTAAGGAGAGCAGTCAACACAACAGAGTGGATTTGCACAGATTAGGATGGAGCAAGCTTTGTCCAGAAGACTGTACAAAGTTCTTGTTGGTCTTGAATCTGAAATAAGGTAAAAAACTTACCTCCCATCACAAAAGACCCGCTGTGAGCTTTTGGTATATCTCAGTCAAGCTACTTCTCTTTTCCCACAAGCCATTTAAAATATATAATTTACAATAATATTTGTATTCTCCTAGGCATATTGTTCCCTGTAGCATCTCTCCTTTTGGGTGGGGGAAGGGAGAGGAAGCATATGGAACGGTATTTTTTTTAATGTTTATTTAGTCTGAAAGAGTGAGAGAGCAAGTAAGGGAGGGGCAGAGAGAGAGAGAGGGAGAGAGAATCCCAAGCAGGCTCTGCACCGATGTGGGGCTCAATCCCACGAACATGAGATCATGACCTGAACTGAAATCAAGAGTTGGAAGCTTTCCCGACTGAGCCACCCAGGAGCCCTGGTACTGCATTTTTGATGTGGCAACATGACAGAGACCTTAAAAAGAAAAAAAAGTGATTTCATCCATAATAGCTGAACTCTGGGAAAACACAGAGCTTGATAAAGCCTAAAGTTCAGCTTTTAAGATGAGCAAGAAAAAGTCAGAAATGTGAAATCGCCAGGTGTGTGCCAAGAACTTGGGCATTTGCATTTCCAAACTCTAAGGACTCTACCCCAGAGCTTGTTCCACTGTGAGGGGCACCACTACTTCTCCAGGTTCCAGGCAATAGAAGAGAAATTTTTGAAGGAATAAAAGAAAAAAAAATACCCAGCCTACAAATTGCTTAGGAATCCCAAGCCAAATGTTTAAGAGACACAGAAGCGCAGGCAACAATGGACAATTGCCCAGACTTGGGCGCAAGAACACTCTGTGGTCTGTGGACTACTCTCGAACAACCGCATGACAAGGCCGGAGACCATCATTAAAGAGGAAAGGAAGTGTGCAGCCCTTCGAGACTACGAGGGACTCAGCTGAGGGCCACTGGTCCCCTCCTTTGTTTTAACCTGAGTGTTCTGAGGCCACTTGTGCTGGCAATACTTTAATTCGTTCTGTGGGGACTTTGAAGATATTGATGGCTGGGGAGGTGTTTGTGTCTCTGGTGAGGGGAAAAAAATAGTTCTTTGACCTTTACCAAGGTAGACGTCTATGGCAGGATTCAGAAACAGAAGGTACAGGGGCAGAAAGAAGCCAAAGGCCCCCTGCAGCTGTGTTCATAGATCACTCTCACTAGGTGCTCGTGGGAGCAAATGATGACTAATTAGGCAGGCATGACAGAAAAATAAACAGAAAGAGGAGCTGGTATTTTTTAGGAATGTAAATGCAACTCAAAATCAGGAAACCTTAAACAACAACAGTTCTCAAACCTTTCACTTGTTGCAAGACGGGGGAAGAAAAGATCTATCTTCAAGCAAAATCCTCAGTCTAGGATCAGCTCAGAAGCGAAGGGAGTAGCTGTGGCTGTGGGAGAAGTCACCGTGTACTTCTGCGAGCCTCTGGCCTGTCTGCTCCTTTCTTTCACTTTGAGCTTTACTCTCTGGTTTTTAGGGAAAGTTATAAAATGAGGAGAAGACAAAATATACATAAATACTGACACGCACACGTGTGCATGTTTATTATGTTCTTTCCTATACATGGAATAAAGACAAAAGAAGGAAAGTAATTTGCAGTTCAGTTCTCTGCCCTCGGTTCTGGCTCACCAATGAATCTTCTTATATACAAAGCTGACTGGAGGGAGGGGGGGATTGAATAACAAATTTATGTGATACAATCACATCATTTACAATCACATAATGGACCATATCCCAATTTTCAAAAGGCATAAAGTATCCTCATTAATACGATAAGTGCAGCAGCCAAATCAGCACTGTGATTTTATCAGGGTTTTTGACTGTACATGAATTAGAATGTAAAATGCATACAGAATTTTTAATGGAAAGGCTTTAACAGTCACTGAATGTATTTCTTACTGTCATTTGCATCACATTAAAGTGAAATTCTACATAAAAGGATAAAGAGAATATGTCCTAAATTACAGTTTTTCCATCGTTGTCATGTCCACACATAGAAAAATCTGATTCATAAGCTTAAACATGATCCTAAATCCGAAAAGGCTGCACCAACCCCCTATTTGTTTGTGGGGTTTATGTGGTTGTCTGGACCAGGTAGAGCTCTGTAAGGTCAGGTGGTCAGGACAAAGCTAAGAAAGATCATGAGGTCATGGGGGCGGGGGTGGGGGGAGCTCAGGGGCAGGGAGAGGATGATTGTACTCACTGTCTCTTACTCTAGTACATCCTTAAATACTGTGACTGTGTTTTTCATTCCATCTCAGACTACTAAAAAGTCACTCATGTTCCTTAGAAATATTCTGTTGCATCACAGAAAGCTTCTGTCTTCAGTTTGGTTCACTTGAATAGAGTTCATGATCCTAGGTGGACGGCTGTGTGAGTGCAGCTTGGTATATTCCACCCTTGATTAGTTACATATATATTGCTATGTACACAGGATATCAAGTGAACGCTTGCTTCATATGAAACCAGTGCATGTCTGCTTGTGTGTTGAAATCTGATCCATATGTCAGAAGTTAGTCTCAAGCAAATGGCAGTTGGGTAAGTTTGCTCAGTGGCGTCTACACACTGAGGCAAAAAAAGCAAACTGTATTTTCTCATTAACCTCACATCACACACAGAGAAGTCAATGATTGGTACACAGCAACTGATGCAGAATCCTAGGAATCTGAGACTGTTTTCCTTCCTAGAAGAAGTCAAGCTAAGACCATAGACCAGGAATGGTGAATACCTGCCGCAAACCCACTGGCAAGCACACCTGGTCCATGTATAGGAATTCACGCTCGGAATGACGTAGCTCTGTTACCATTTTAGAGTCTAAGTAGAGTGTGCTCTCATGCACCCAATAGAAAGCTATGCATGAAACCTGGGGTGAAACAGTTGGAACTTGCCACAGATCAGCAAGTGCATCTTGCTCCTAGAGGGAAACATTCTATGTTTGCACATGGCAACAGCCCACGTGGAATGAATGGCTTTCAGAATGGCCAGTGTATCCATTTTAATCGATGTGTCTTTAATAGTTTATTTAATCACTTCATCTTTGATAAAGGTCAAAGGCTGCATAGAACAGTATTTTGCATTGATGGCCTCCTACTGCAATTAATTCAGGTTATTTTTCCTTGAATATACATAGATTATATATCTTATACCATTGTTAGCAAAATGCATCAATGTCCTTCCGTATCGAGAAACAGTTTTTAAAACATTTATAATGGTGACAGATATTACCCTAGCCCCCTTTCTTTTCCTTTCTCTCTCTTCTTTCTTCTTCCTTCCTTCTTTCTTTTAATCTTTCCTCCCTCCCTCCTTCTCTCCCTCGCTTCATTCCTTCCTTTCTCCTTTCCTTTCTCCCTTCCTTCCTCTTTCATTCCTTCCTTCCTTCTATCATACTCCTTGCATTAACATGGGAATTTGATTTTGCCCCCCCTCCAAAGAGATATATTCAGGTATCTGGTCCATTTTGATCCATGATAAAATTATTCTTTGTGATACCTAAAATACTTCCAATGACAAGACACCTGTGGAGAAGCCATTTATGTATTGATGGATCTTAAAACTCAAAGATATTTCCTGATAATAATGTTACTCAGTGCAATGACTGCTGTCCCAAAATGTATGCATATTACCATCATCGACTTCATAATGCCCTTTCAGTGGGCAGTTCACCTGTAGGAATCCTGGCCCTAGCTGTTCACTGGCTGGGAGAGCATTAACAAGGCTCTTACCCTCGCTGAGGAACAGTTTGCTCATTTCTAAAGTGGAATCAATGACATTAATTTACTGACTTATTATGATGATGTAATAGGATGATATACATCAAGTATCTAAAGTAGCTCTTGGCGTGATGGAAAGAATTCATACTGTTTTATCCACCATGCAAGATGTTTTGCATTGGTTTTGCCAAACCTAAGGGCATCACACCTTTTTAAGAATCAAATTAATGCTATGTATGCTGACCTCCATGCATGATGACTGTTTATATTCAGGTAAGTGAATCACATTTTCTTCTCCCATAAAAATAAGATAAATATCTTCAACTTCCCTTTTAGTCCCTCCTGACTCCCTTGGAAATGGCAGCAAAATTCAGAAATTGAGAGAAGTATATTCGAGCAAAGAGAGACTATGTTCTTTTTTTATTGTTTGGGTTTAATAAAAGATGAATATATTAAGGTATATAACATGATGATTTGATATGATATACATAGTGAAATGATGAATAGAAGCAAACTAATTAACATATCTTTTCCTCATATGGTTTTCCTCTGTGTGGGATGGAGCACCCAAAATGTACTCTCCTAGTATATTTCTAGTATTCAATTATTTTGAATCATGCTGTACATTAAATACTATTTTCTTTATTCTTTATCAGGAATCCAAAAACAGAATTTATTTTAAAATCTGCTATCACACCTTTTGTTTTTTTCATTTCATCAGAAACATGGTAATCGTTGGACCTGGTATTTCGCTGACTTACGAAAAAGGAAGGCATAAAGTTTTCTGGTTCTAACCCATCTCCTTGACTCACCTTTAGCATAATACAAACACAGATTTACCTAGTTTATACAGATAAAGAGTGTATTCTTTCGGGGACCATATGCCTGTGTAAATAATAGCAAAACAGATGAACATTTCCTCAAACTCCACATTTGTCGTATGATATAAGGGGTGTCTAAGGCACTGCCTTCCACCTCCAGATAAAACCAGTAATCTATCTCAAGGGAGCCAAACTTGTGCCACTACCTTCTCCTTCCTTTTAAATGTATGTTGTGTGCTTTACCTTATTACCCCATGCTTTATTGTTTCACATTATCTGCTCATAAGAATGATTTGAGTATTTTACGGTATATAGATGTGTTAAATTGATTGGCAAATAATATTTAAAACTACCCGAACTTTTTACTTTACATTCTCTTTTCTTCCCTCCTGCCAGCTCACATGTAGGTGTAAACATTCAGTAAATATACAGGTCAGATGCATTACAACCTCAAAGATTCTGTGCTTCAAAAAATGTCTGATTCCATTGAAATCATCGAGGCATGCGAGTCCAACTTACACTACTCGTCACCTTTGTTTCACCTCTTGCTTCATTAGAAAGGAATTGCTAATGCATAATATTTGTAATACTTCTATCTAAATTGGCCAAATAAGATGTCACTAATATTACTTTCACCTTTCTTTGAGGCTTTGTCTACAAAAGATGGGGCAGGGAGACTGATCTAAATCAGCTATGCAACTAAGTTAACGAAACTTGGATTTGTATTTACTCCTTATAATTTAGCTGTTCAAGTTCAAACTTTCCCAATAAAATTTATTCATATAAGGAGACAAAGTCATAGGTTTGATCTCGGCAGACATGAGGACTTATAGATTTCTATTAAGCAATTTTAAAAAGGAACAGAAGAGTTAAAAACGAAACTATTCGGTCACTTCCTTCATGTATAGCTTTATTTCGGTTTCAATGTTAATATATTTGTATCATGATAGATAATTTGGGTCCTCACTGGGCTTCACCTACTCTCAAAACTTTGAATTCTCTATGCTTGTTAAAAATCATCTGAACGTTCTCTAAAAACAACTTTATAAATATACATATCCACCTTTCTTTTCCAGATGATGGATTTTTTTTTTCATTCTCTCAATATACCTCTCTGGTAATCTTGATCGATTTCCCTTGGTTTACTCTAATCGTTAGTTGCCTTTGAGAAAATATTCTCCAGTAGAAGACTTGTTACATCTCATACACTGCGCTGTCTTTCTTCCTTTACACATCTGGTGTGCTCTCCTTTTCCATCCTTTGATATTTGGCAGACTAAGCATTGTGATAGTAATCAGGCCCATCTATGATATGTCCATCAAAGGCTAGGAAGCTAATATACCCAGGGATGTCCTCTGAAGACTTATGAGGAAAGGTAGATTGTGGCTTACCCCCTGCCAAAAGACTGGACACAGGACTTCCTTCACCCAGTGCATTCCAGAGGTAGTTTGAGATGCCCTGAGGAGCAGGAAGCAAGAAGTCAGGCTATATTCATTGCATTGAAATACCCCATTTCTTTCAAACAGCTCACACAATGTTTGTGGATGCTTCGATCCTAAAGAATTTACAGAAATCTTTGCAGATTTCACATTCCCGCCAAGCCCCACACCCCATTCTACAGAAGTAGAAATTTCCCCAAAGTACCAAAGTGCTAAAGAGCTGAATGCAAGCAAAACCTCAAGTTTTCCTATTGTTCCACAACTTCCGTCTTTCTAGATAGACTCTGCTGAAACCCTGCAGCGATAAACTTCTACAGCCTGCTTATTCTGTCGATCAGTCTCCATTTCCAAATATGAAAAAGGCCAGGGAAGTTTGTCCTCTTTTGAATTCTCAGCTTCCCAGGTCGTGAAACTGTCCTTCCCCTTATCGTAAGTAGATTTGTGTTTTCCTCAATTCCATATCCTGCAATCTATTTCATAGTTAAGGTACACCGTGAGGTATAATACCTTGAATGTATTTATATGAAAGTGTGGTGTTTTCTTTCTTCCCCTCCCACAAGAGGCTATATAGAAGAGAACTACTGTTGTTACTTATTTTTATTCCTCCTGCTTACATCCAAGGAATTTCCGAACAGTCAAGTTGGAGCACATACATCTGAGCAAAATTGCTACATATTACCTTCTTCATTTCAGTCAATTCCTCTTTTATTCCAGGCACCAGAGCATTGACACTGACACATTGATGTTCTCCTTGTGAGAATTAGCCTATCACATTCATTTACATCCACTTAATTGCTGCTACTATTGTTTAGTCCGTTAACCTCCAGCTAGGGTGCAATTCACGTGAACGCTGGGGAAGCACAACCATTCGATTAGTTCTGCAAAGTAGATTAAAATCTTCTGGCTAATTGGAGACTGTCCATACTGCTGCCTTTCTTTCAGCTCTAGGTTAAAGAAATGTCTTGAAGCCATGTCTTCAAGGGAGGGCTCTTAGTTGTCATATGGAAGACTTGACTGGACCCAATAGCGTTTTCTGAGTATGTCTGTGTATAGGACATTGTGCCAACAATTATCACCAGTCGGGTCTCTGCCTTCAGTCTGCAACTAGCCTTTTGATTGGCAACTTGCCGCCTTCCTTTTCATAAGAAGCACATGCACACTGGAGAAACTCCAACTTGGTATGTGGCTAAATCATTAATATCCCAAATTCAAAGGAATTTCATTCTGAAATATAAGCACTAAGAAAATTCCTTATGAAATGGTTTATCTAGTTTGGGGGGAAATGTGAATTAACAACACAATAGTTTCACTTAATCCAAAGCATGACACCATGTTTGACATAGCTTATTTTCTTAGAGCCTATCACTGATCTTCTGGCAAGCATGCTTTGGTAACACTAACCTGTTGCACTGTTGTAGGCAATGAAGTCCCAAAGTTTTCCTTGTCAACACATCATCACCACGTATACATTAAACCGAAATGTTTTAAGATATTTAATTATGCTTTATCTAAAGAAGATGGGAAGTTTCCACATCCACTCCAGGAATTCTAAGAAATTGCAGTAGGTCAAATTTCTTCATTTAATCTAAAATGCCTGTCTCATCGTGGTTTCAGTCTACCTCTTCAGCACATTTTCTGAATGTACCCTAAAGTCCAGCCATTAAAAGCTGGTAGCCCTTCCTTAGATACATTATACTTTTTTTTTATGGCCTGGTGTCTTTATGTTGCTGTTCAGAATCTGGGGTTTGTTTTATGAACCAGGGAAACACATAGGAAGAAGTGCTTATGTTGACCTGAGTCATCAACATCAGGAATTGATCTAAACACCTTCCAGGTGCTTTACATCACTCACATCACCTAATCATCCCAATAGACATGTGGGAAGAGTCTTCATACCTATTTATGGATAGGCTCAGGCTCTGAAAGTTTGAGTGAACTGCGTGAGGTGACATGGTCAGTAAGTTAACAAAGCACTGAATTGGAATCCAGGGCTATATGACTCCAAACCTCCTTCCTTCCTACTTCATCAGAGAGGTGTTCCCTAAGAAGAGAGAAATCCTAAGCTGCAACTTGAAAAAGATGACAGTATTCACAAGATAGAAGATAAGGAAGTCAACATTTCTGGGGAGGAACTCCCCCACCTCCCCAGATGTGCGTGGTGGGTATGTCAAAGGTAACCAAGAGCACTGGGAGGTGGATGCAGGAGGACGAGGGGAAAGGGTGATGGCAATAGACAGTGTTGAGACCACATGATATCTCCCACGGGAAAATTACCAACTGGCAACTATGCTGAAGGTGGAGAATCTCAAATAGCTTGTGGAGAGGATAGGGAAGACATTAAGGCTGACTAGGAACCCAGGGGTTCTGGGACTTAAAGACCGTGCTACTGACCCTCCTCTGAAGGTGCCAAAGAAGAAAGCATTTCATTGTCTGTGAAGGCTGCAGATGTGGTGATTACACAACAGATCGTAAAGTAGACACCTTAGGACAGAAGGGTTTGGCTGACTCATCAGTTTTTTGTCTCTCTGACCTCTGTTTTATCTTTCCATTGTACAGGAAGAAGATAAGCAACCAAGAGAAAGAAAAACCTATCACAAAGTAAGAATGACCCCTAACATTTAAAGGGCCTGGAGGAAGAACACAAAGGGAGGCCCACATACTGCAATGGCAAAATATTTTAACATTACAATTCAAACTAGGAAACTATTGACTAAAATGGATTCTATCTTCTTATGTTGATGGATACAAGAACAACGTAATGACAATCCAGAAGTCCAGGTGTCAATTTAGAATCTTTGGGCCCCTTGGAGTTCTTTGTTGGAATTGGCAGAAGAGGGAAGCCTTACTCCAGCCTATTCTTCCCATCCCTGCATTATGAGGCTCCTAATGTGTGTGGACACATCTTCCTACATTTCCATGTTCAGTCCACAACTCAGCTCTTGGGGGTGTAGAGGCCATTGGTAAGGTCCACCTCTGAGAAAATGGACCCAGGAGAGAGGACTGCACAGACCCTAGAAGTGGGTTTAGGGTCACCTGGGTCAGGAATTTGGGGGTCTAGTATATCTTGAGCATGACCTAGAAGGGGGCAGGAGTTCAAGATCCAGTTGGGAATGTTTCTTGGTACTTTGCACAACTGACTCATTAATGAGAACTAAAATGGGACCAAGAAGTAACACAATGAGCTCAGCAAAGCACAGGGTTAAGGTAGGGGCGGCTTCTGCCTGGATCTAGAAACAGTATTACAAGGAGAAGTATCAAAAATGCTGTCTTACAACCCAGAGATCCTGTTTGGGCATCAAAGTTCCTCTTTGTTGTTTCACCAGCTTCAGGTGGCCCCAGTCATATCAGAGCACACGGGAGCCTTGCATTTGGCATAGACACAATTTCAAGAAGCGTCCTTAAAAAGTGGTTGTTGTGGTTTTAATGTTAATCATTTTAATTTTTCAATCAGTTAAAGATCTTTCAAACTCTCATGCAGTCCACATTGTCTATACCTACCAGGTCATACATGAAGATTCAAACCGCCATAAAACAAAGAAAAAAATTTGAGATTCCATTTCATTTCTCCACTGACAACACACAAACACACACACACAGTTGAAGTAGCTATTTAATACCATCCTGTTTACAAATTGTATTCACCAGCAAATTGAGTCTAAGAAGTCCTTCTCTGCCTTCGCCTACCCGTTTGGCTACTGAGCTTGCACAATCAGAAAACCCTCAATCAGTTCAAAATGGAGAGCTTCCCTCTGCAAACTCACTCTACAAATTGCATTAGGCTCCACATCACATCTCCCCTCCTTCAGCCCTAGTGGATAGAACAAGTTTCTCTGAGAGGATCATTTCTGTTGACCGAACTTTAAGTTCTTTTCCCAGATCCCTAACATGAGTTGACTGAATTTCTTGAAGCTTTTGTGTGTAAAGGTTGCAGAATGTCAATTCTCTAGTGATGGGATTTGGAAAAAGGAATGAAACCCAGAGCCTTTACTCATAGTGTACGAGGCACCTCCTTTTATTACTAAGTATTTCCACAACAATATTAGGGCTATTTGCCATATTCCTTTTATCCAAGGATCTGACACCATTTCTCTTTTTTTCTGAGGGTGTGGTCCCAAAATCATACAAGTAATAATCAGCAGCATTTATTGAGAGCCTCTGAGGTTCCAAACATCGTGCTTTGTATTTTTTATGAGTTGTCTTCTAACCTTATACCAACCTTATGAAATGATTATGGTTGCTATTATTTTTATGACTACTGCCGCTGTTGTTGTTTTTATTGATGTTAAAGTGATAGAGATGAGAAAGCTGAAGCTTGGAGATGCTAAGTAACTCATTCAAAGTCACACAGCTAGTAAGCTGCAAAACTGTGAGCTTACACCAGACATCATGACCAACTCCAGAGGCCTTCTACAGCAGGGCACAAATGCCCGATAGCATTTGTAAAACAAATTTCTGGGAGACACAAAGAGGAGGTGGATATTCTTCTGCCTCTTAATTCCTTAACCTGGAGGGAGTTTAAAGGAGACAGAACCAAAGTGGAGTAACACAGACCATATTTACCCTCCCACCGGAAACAACTGAAAATAAGGAAGAATTTATGAATCTATATATACAGCTTTGAAGACATTGGACATTAAGCAACTAAAGTGAATGATATCTGAGAGACGGGAAGCAAATGAGGCGAACCCTAAGTTTGCTCCACCTCACTCCCTTGAGTGAGTTCTTGGGCTACAGTACAGAGGAAAAACCATTCTACTCTTATTTACTCAAGAAAAATAAAAACATATGTCCATACAAAGACTTGCTCATGATGTTTATGGCAACGGCTGTGTTCATCAGAGCCACAAACTGGAAACAACACAAATGTGGGAAGAAAATGTAACATATCTATACAATGGAATAGTACTTAGTATAAAAAGGAATAGCAATTGGTATATGCAACAAAGACATAGATTTCAAAATAATTATGCTGAGTAAAAAAAAAAACTAGACAAAGACGGGAACACAGTACGTTTATAATTTATATAAAATTCTACAAAATGCAAATGAATCTCAGGTGACAGAAAACAGGCCTGTGGTTGCTTGAGTGCAGGAAATGATTGCAATGGGAGATGAGGAAACTTTGAGGGTGATAGATATGTTAATTATCTTCAGCATAGTGATGGTTTCACAGGTGCATATATATGTCAAAACTTGTAACTTCTGTGCTTCAAAATATGTGCAATTTATTGTCTGTCAAATATGCCTTAATAAAGCCCTTAAAATAAACAGAACAGTTTAAATTAACAAGATGATAGGTTTCTTTCTTGTTTGTGTATTTGTTTTGGTTTGTTATCATAAAATATAATGTTCATAAAAGTGGATACATAGTTTATCTTACTCATTCTGGATCTCTAGTGCCTCCCATTAGGTGTGTTCCAATGACTATTTCTAAGTAAGAAATTACCCCAAAATATGGTGGCATAGAATGGCCATATGTCACCCTCATGGATTCTGTGCATCAGGAATTAGGGAAGACTGGTAATGGCTTCTCTCTGCTACATGATGTTTGGGGCCCCAAACATTAACAAAATTGCTGGGGGACGGAGAACACTGAGGGTCTTTTAATCACCATGTAGTTCCTTTGATATCTCTCCAGGATGGAGGCTCCACAGCAGCCAGATTCCTTCCCCATCAGTTCTGGGCTCTCAAGGTGTGGCTCCCAAGAGAGAGATCCAGGAAGGAGTTGGACCTACCTCTAGAAGTCACAGAGAGTCACTTCCATCACACTGTTTTTAGTTGAAGCATTTATAAAGATGTGCCCAGGTTTAAGGCATGAGAACAAAGACGCCCACTTCTCAGTGGGGGGATTCTCAACATAATTTTCTACACTTTAAGGAGTTGGGATAGCATATTCCACATGGGATGGAATATATGTTGGGTCGCCACCTTTGGAAAAAAATCAGCCTACTACACAGTGTCTGTGTCATATAAATGAACATATAAAAAGGGTTAGTCGTTTTAACTTTGCTTGCAGTCTTACATGCTACATAAAATTCAGGTATTCATACCACCAACAATTAGGATGCATTCTCTATATTATGTGAATTTAAAGAAGAATGTTGTAACCTATTGTTGGGTGAAAAAATCTTATATTTTAATAAGACAAACGTATGCACATAAAGAGAAAAATATGGGTAATGGCAATTTGTCGTACAAGGTTTAATAAGTCTTGGGTAATGTATATAGGACTATCAGCATTTTAAGAAGGCAGGGACTATTAGCAGCTGAAGAAACCAGTAAATCCTATATGAGACGTGTGCTATTTGAAGTAGGATTCAAAAGATGAGCAAGATTTCTGCAGAAGATGCTGAGAAATATTGGAAGTAAGGAAATAAGCAGAAAAGTTTGATTCAAGAAATTGTTCAAACCTAACATGTTATCTGGAACTCCAAGAACCCCCTTAAAGTGACAGATTCCACATCCCACTTCTAAGATGTTCCAATTTACTAAATGCCCTCCCCCAAGAAAATTTGATGATCAATCAGAGTTTGGAACCACTGAACCATAGGGTTTACATAGATGAGAGTAAAGACATCTATTTAAAAAGGTTGGGACCAAATCATAGGGGACCCGGAATATGAGTCAATTGGACTGCAAAGGAGCTGATGATTATTCCACCTATATTAATTAACTTATCATAGCACCACACTCTCAAGCTAAACCCTGCACCGAGGTGACAAATCAGCTCATGAATTAGTAAATGATAAATGATAAACAACAGTAGCATTAATTACTTGATGATGCAGGTGTAACTTTAGGTTATAATGTCTTAAATGTAGAATTTTAGAGCCAGGAGAAAGCTTAGTAGTCTAAGACATTTGCCTAGGGTCACAGACCTATTTATTTCTTCCTTAAAAGTATGTATGAAGTTAGTGATAGCCACCCTCATATTCTATGTGAAAGAGACTGTGAAAGCTGGTTTCACAGGGACAGTTTTATTGGAGAAATATTTTGTGACATGGAATGAAAGGTGCCTTATGCACATAAGATGTTATGCCTATCATATTGCTGTCATATTATTTATAAAGCATACATAGGCTCTTTGTATCACTTTTATGCACTGGTAGATTTTGGCAGTTCTGTAGTTTCCTTTGGTACATGATTTATTGTATCAACTAATCCTGAAACAAAAAAATCCACAGTAAATAAGTAGATAAATTGACGTTTGTCCAGCAAGATGGTACAGTACGAAATCTATATTCATTTGTGGGAAATGAAAGCTATATGAGAAATGCAATCAGTGTTTGCCAGTTTTGAATAGCTAAGTCTGTCCTTTGCCAAAATTTCTAATTTCTAATTAGGATTATAGGTAATGTTTCTCTCCATCTCTATCTCTCAGAATGACATCTGTGGGTCTCTTTTGATAACGAATACACCAAGGGACCCAGAGTTAAGTCTAGGCCTCAGAACTAGGAACATTTCCATCAAAGATGGTTTGTTAATAATAAAGTAAGGAGGAAAAAAGCTATTTGCTTCTTTTGTGGCTCTGACCCTCCCTTGGTCCTGCCAGGCCTGCCTGAGCATCAGCAGAGTTCAGTGGTAATTAAAGCAACAGTGTTGTGAAAAAAGTGTGAATTACTTTTACGGGAAGACTTGGATGTTGCTAGTGACTGACAAAGCACAGCGGGGGGCTCTGCTGGATATTAAAGAGTGATGGTAGTCCCTGTGTTGTAAGGTGGCTTTTCAGCACAATACAAAATTGTGACTTTTCACAAGTTGATATCTCTGGAACCATTCGAGTTATCAGCTTAAAATTTAGGTTTTTCCTTTTTTTTTTTCCTTTGGCGAGGTTGTGGAGCAAAACTATGTCACATTTCATGAAATGTGGTATGGTAGTTGGAATGATGGAGAGCTGAAGTATATTTTCTTTCTTTTCTTCCCCTGGATTTTTGACTCTATTATGGAATTATTTCAACCTTGAAGATTGTTGAAAATAGTGAGGAAAAAAAAGCTCTACAGGATCATATGTTCAACCCTCTCTTGGCAAGTGATTTCAATGTCAACTATCTAAGCTTTCTGTTCTGTCATTTTTAAAGAAGAAAGAAGTACAGACCAGCACTCTGTTGACAATGCCAAGGAGTGCCAAATCTGCACTCTCGACAGTGGGGTATAAATATCCACACGGATGGTGAGCTCATTCCACCAACCCAGCCAGGAAAAGTTCTGATCTTGCTCTTTATCGCTGCAAATCTTGTTACGCCAACTCCCACACAGGTATGATATAACGTTGATTCTGCTCCTCATCCAGTGAGAAAAAATGTCTTTAGCTAAATCCAATAAACTACATTCTGCAGACGTGAAGCAGGAGAATAAAATTGCTCAATAGGCTATTAATCATTTTTCATTTTAGAAGTTAACAGACACATTACCAGTGTTCCTGAGTCAGGTTCCTAGAGCACACGTGGAATTGGATGTAACAGCACGACCAACAGACTGGGCATCCGGCCTTGGTACAAAATAGGAGAAGATGTAGCTGAAAGGCAGTGGTAAATATGTATGTAGGGTGAGCCTGTATTTGTGACGTACCTCTGATTATAAATAAGGAATAATATACTGGGGAATATGCATATGCTGTTTATTGTTTCTCACCTCCTTCCTTAGGTAAATGGACTGAGATGATAAGCAATGCTCCTGCCCTTGGTATGTTTTCAGTAACCCTGGCCACATCTGACATCAGGGGACCCTCTGTGGATCAGTGACACGGCAGAGCAGAAAGCAGTATCGTATGGTGAGTAACAGCACACAATGGAGTCCTAAGGTCCTCACAGACTGTACAACTACAGTTTCCTCATGTGTAAAAAGGGTGTAATAACTATTCCCACCTTACCTTGAAGAGAAAGCAAGTTAACATATGAAAATCACTTGGCAAAATGCCACAGGCATGGCATAGAGGAAGCGATAGATAAAAGCTATTACTATCACCATCACCACCACCACCACCATCATCAAATTTGGCGCTCTTACGAAGCAAGGTGAATCTGGGAATTCCCTTTGCTTTTAGATACAGTGATTCTGTTTGCTTTGCCCATCAGTGGGGCAATATTTTTTAAGTACTTCAAGGTTATAAGATGGCATTTACGGGATGAGGCTGTGACATGCCAAACAATAGGCTCTTTATATAGACAACAATGATATAAACAGAATATCTGGGGTGCTCCAAATGACATTCTTTCACCCCACTAGTGCAAAGTTTAATTAGTATGTAAATAGCATACTCATTTACAATTGACATAATGCCACCTCTTTTCATGCCAAGCTGTCAGGGCCTATGAAACTGCAAAATTCCTGACATTAAACATTTGTTATAAACTGATCCTTCCAAAAGTAACTTAGCTAAAGCTGAAAAGGTGGGAAAAGTGATAATTGCTTTTTTTTTTTTAAACCATTTCTCCATCCCTTCTTTCAGAGAAAAGGGTCTACTCTGTTTTTGGGGAGAGATACACCACATTACATTGGGTAGATTCTGTAAAAGAAAAAAAAAAAAAAACAACACGTGAACCACCAACCCCAGAGTGATGAAAAGCAAAACGGGTAAGAAAAAAAAAATACCCTCAATTGACACAGCTATTTTCATCACATCAAATCAGCCATCTGTTCTTGACATAGTTTATTATCATTAGGAAGATTTTCTCAATTCAGACATGGTGATGAGGAAAGATGAAGAATTAACCAGATAAATAGCCAATTTGGAAAATTCAGGCTGAGACCCTTTTCCTCAATTTCCATTCCCTCTTTTCTCCCTGCTCCATCATCACACTCCAATTATTCCAAGAAAAGCTTCAATGACATGATTAGACATGTTTATAGTGTTGTTTTTCTCCCACTTGCATTTGGCATAACAAACTAAACACACTAGGTATCAAATGACACAAAGGTGATCAACATTGTATGAAAAAAATAATAATTTTCCATTGTTAAAAATTACTGCATAAACTTAGAATGACAGGTGGCCACAGTTAAGGGTGTAGGAATTAAATACTCTGAATTGAAGTAAAAAATGCTGATGCTTTCCTCCTGGAATTTATTCATCAGAAATCCATCAATTTACCTTGGGATAAGAGTGTTTAGAGAAGAAAATTTTCTTTGAAATCATCATGGAGTAATTCCAACAGCTCTGTGTGGGATAATCTGGAAGGAATAAGTAAATGTTGGAAACTGATAATAAAATGAAAATATTTAAATCATATGTTTAATCTTGACTTCATAATGCAAAGTTGGAAATTCATAAAAGTTAAGCTCACAAATTTAGAGAAAAATAGCTAAAGAAAGTTCTTGACAAATATCAACACAACTACTTAAAAAAATCAGGCAAGCTGGTTATTTCATCTACATAACATCAAAAAACAAGTTTGACTGACTCTCCCTCAAATAGTTCGCAAAATCATGTTGTTAGATTTATAAAAATCTAATCCACAGATTTGGGGCTATAATTAAAATAATATCTTTTGACTAAAAATCTAAACATGTTAAGCACCCTAACTACTGGAGTTAAACCATGCAAATTCCTTCATTAAGCTACTTGTGTCCCGCACCCAGGTTATTTTGCATGGTTATATCTTTTCTTTGATACCTTTCCGGTGACCTTTTATTCTTATCATGTATACCTCAGTATCTGACTTGTTTTAATTGCCAAAATAATTTCTAACTCCTCATTCTTCAAAATCTATCACAGTCATCATTATTGCTAGACTTTTCTTTTTGGCACACTCTTTTCTTCATTTTGTCTATATCACACAATCCTGACTGTTCTCATGACAATTAGATGCTCCTGGTTTTCTCTGTTGCCCCAACAAAGCTAAATACAGACATAATCATCTCAACATAGCATTCATCCAGCATATAGTAGTAAGCCAAATAGGCACGGTTCTTGCCCTCATGGAGCTTAAGTTTCTAGACCAGAGGTCAGCAAATTAAAGTTCTTGGGCCGAATCTAGGCAGTGACCTGATTTTGTAATAGCTTTTTATCGGAACACATCCATGCCAATTTATTATTTACATATTGCTGTACAATGGCATAGTTAAGTAGTTGCAACAGAGACCTTTGGCCCACAAAACTTAGAATATTTACTCTTTGGCCTTTTACAGGAAGAGTTGGCTGGCCCTGGTAGACTCTAGATTCATCTTTAACTGGTCCAGTTCTTTCACTCAAAGAGTACATTTTTGGTCTCTTATGGTCTTAATTGTTTCTTCTACAATGACTCCATAACCTCCATCCATAGTCATGACTTGTCTTTCGAACTTCAAACACATACTTCTAACTGCTTGCTGAGCATCCCTACTTCCACCTAGCAAATATACTACCATTATTTCAAGATAGCTGGGGCTGACATTATCTTTTCTCCAAAGAAGATGGTTCACTACCATCATCCTCCCTATCACTAGGACTTGAAAAGTTGGAGTTTCTCATTTTCTTCCAACATCCAAGTAGCAAAAAATAAAAATAAATAAAAAACAAATGTACCAATCCTCTCTATCTGGCAACTAAATTTTGTTTTTATTGCTACTACTTAGGCCTGGACCCCCAAACCTCATATTTAGAGTAATGTAAGCATCAATCAGTCTCCCTATAGTCAGCCTCTTATATCTCTAGTGATCTTTCTATTTCCTTGAAACATCATTTTTTATAACTCATCATGATCTTCAGTAGCTCCCCATTACCATGGGTAGGGGTTCTTGACCTGTGGTTGACTCTGTCCCCTGTGGGGAGGCTGCATAAAGACTTCAGTGGGTCCTTAAATCCCATTGAACACACTAAGAATTGTCTGGAGGCTGAGTCTCCCAACTAGATACATCACTATCTCTATTCTTCAAATGTGCATAAGTGTCCTTCTGATAACTAAAATACAGATTCACTTCTATTGCAAGTTACTAGTTTCATGTTAAAATTTTCTCGTTCTTTATTTTACCAAGTAATTGATTATAAAGGTGCAACTACCTTCTCAATGTATTTTGTAATAAAAGGGTCCTTGCTGGCCATTACGTGCCTATTCTACCCTTAGGGAGAGTCTACTGTGGATTCATAGGGACGCATGGGAGCCTAAGACCTCAGCTCTTGGGAGGGAAAGTAAAAGGGTAAAAATGTCTAATGCATCACCCTCCTTTCCTCTCCTTCTCTATTTCCTTGGATGAAAACTATGGGCTTGGAGGACTTCGTGGGTTATAGAAAGGCTTTGGGAAAACAGAAAACTGCTCAGGCCTAACTTAAGTCTAGACTTCAGGGGAGGGAATTCAAGGGTCCTAGGTGTTTACACACTATCTGGCTCTGCTGATCAGAGAGTGCAAGCAGATCTGAACAACATTTAATAAGTGGACAGACACTTTAATAAACGATGTACATGTGGTAACTTTGTCCTCTTGCTCGTATTTCTTGGAAGCCTAGAAAAGGTGGTAGAAAAGTGGACATGAGTATAGATACAAGGCAGCGGCAGGAAACCACTAAGAACAAAGTCCACATTCTTAGCCTTGTGATTGTTTTCAGCTTAGTTCTATGCCCGTTTCCAGCTTTGCCTCCCACATTCTCTCTATGGACCATCTGATCATTGGTGGCGGTTCTCCTCCCTGCCTGGCATATTATGACACCATGTCTCTGACACCCAGGACAGTGCTATCGACCAGTTAGCCAAGAGAAACACAAAATTGTTTGTGTTGCCAATATCCATTGGCTGCAGAGTAATACTAAGACTCTACTTTTTGTTTATGTGTTGATTAATTTGCCATGGTAAACACTCTGGACGATTTATGGAAACTACACCTCAGAAACTTTTCTGACATCACAAAACTTAGAAGGAGGTAGACTGGTAAAATGAGACATGATTTGAAGACAGAATTCTGATTAATTAGCTGTGCAAATTTGAGCTAGTTTGTTTCTCAGAAATTCAGTCCCCTCTGTAGTAACTTGGAAAACAACTGCTCCTTTATTTCAGTTATAATGATTAAAGGAAATGAAACATACAAGGGTCTAGCATGGTCCCTGATATATTGTTGGGTTGGTACCCAACAGGTGTTCCTAGAAGAGAGAAGGAGAGGTGAGGATTTGGGACTAAAACAAGATACATTATGTATATTCCACATGGTTTAGTGTAGGCTTGAATTATGTTTAGCCCGGGATCATATTTCAAGAGTATCCATAGTTGGCATGTTGTTCTGACCCAGCCAAAGAGAATTCTTGGATCTCAGAGTGACTAAGCAGGATTGAGTTAACATTTATTTAGCTCCTATGGCATATCAGCTAGTTTAGCAGGGCTTTTTGAATGTTTTATTTCACACTGACAGCTACTGTCTGATACAGTGTTACTTCTCCTGTTTATGAACTTAAGAAAAATACGGCCAAAAGAGGTCCACTAAATTGCTTGTATTCGTGCAGTTATTAAACAGCAGAGGAAGACTTGCAACCAAGTCTAGGTGATTCTAGAGTGTCTATACTCTTTCTAAAGCACCAAGCCCTCTTTCCTGTAGACTTTCCATGAAGGCACTCTTATCAGTTTTCATGAAGACCACTGTCCAACTTCCTTATATATCATTATTACTTTATGCATACCAATAGATTACTTCATTTCATTCATAGAAAAGACAGCAAATATTCACAAAACTCAGATCTATACATTTGAAATGACGATTATTGAAATATCTGGAAAAAAACCCACAGGGCCACCCTGCGAACAAGGGCAATAACTTCCTGTAGACACACTTTAATAGCCTCCTAACTATGTAGTTTCCTAGCTATCTAGAATTAACCCTGCATGGCCCATGATGGGGGCCATGCCTGCTTATAGCTGCCTTTATGCCTTTGGTCTAGTTCTTTGAGTCTGTCTGAAAGATAACTCTGATTTCAGGAAAGTCAAATTCCCTTTCCTCACTTGCTGCAGCAAGAAGTTGGTGGAAACTGTTTACAGCCAGAACTTGCAGGGTACAGACTCAAAAACTGGCTCATATATAAGTAAATAGTAAGTAAAATAAGGATAAAATGATGACATTGTTCAAGAAACAGCTTTAGGTCCTTGAAAATGATTATTTCTGTTTTCCTGCAACTGTAAAAATGAGTTTCAGGTAATAGCTTTTCTTTTATATGGTAAATGATGAATGACCATTTAAACATTGACTCATCCACCAACCAAAATATAAAAAAAAAAAAACATAAAAACTTACTGGGCTAAAAGGGAATTTGAAGTCTGAAGTCACCTGATTTTTCAACTCGGTGATTACACTATGGGGACTTTCATTTGTCTTTACTTCAATTCTGGAATTGTATAAAATATATTTTGCCAGCCAAGAAAATCAAGCCTTTTAGCTCCTACACATTGTATTTTTTCCTACCCCTGTATATATGTTTGTTGTTTTTTGTCTTTTTTTTTTTTTTGTCCAAGTTAGGATATCCTCTTAGACTTTGAGAACTGTGATGTCGAGTCAAACTGCCCATTAAAGCACCCAAGAAAAGTGGGAATATCAATCTTTGAATACGTATTTTGCCAAAAGAATATACAGAAGTGTTATTCTCTTGGAAGGGTCAGGCTTAGCATAGCCTCAGCTGTGAAACCACAGTCCATACAGAGATCAAATCAGAATAACAAAAACAAAGCAAAAGAAATGCAAGCTCAATAGGGAAAATATTTTTGGAAGCACTCATTATTTTCTACTTTTTTTCAAAAATAATACCACAAAAATAAATATCCCATGTTAGGTTTCCACTTAAACTCAACAATACTAGCAATATAACGCCTTACAGTTAAAATGTTTAAAAGAGAGAAAAGGAGAGTGAAATTGGGGAAAGGAGAGAACGTATATAATTTTTCTGGCATCAAAGGGGAATCTGACTTTGAAAGTTTCAATAAGTTTGGCAGATCAGAGAATTCTCAAAATTCACCAGTGCAAGTGTCTTCCTTTCTTAGAAGCAAGTCCTATGGCATGAGCACTAGCTTTGGACAGTGTTGCCTTCTCCACCCCCCAACTCCCACCTCCACTTCTCTCACCCAGAGCAGAATAAATACTTTGTCAAGTCCATTATTCAATCTCATGAGTCTACAGTTTTAAATTGGATTTCCAAAATGTGAAGTAAGTGGTATTGGGGAATTAATGCCAACTTCTACTTTTACTCTCTGTTGCTTCCACTTCCCTAAGAGTTCACATATATACCGCTATGTGGCTGTTAAAAGATGGTAGAGCTATAAGCCCCACCATCACTCCCATAGAAAAACTACTTATCTTCTCTTTTAGATGCATCCTTAACGGTAATCGAACAACATTTTTATATCAATTTGCATGTACATATTGGTTCCTATGGCTGCTATACAAAACTACCACAAACTCAGTGGCTTAGAGCAACACGCATTTATTATCTTACAGTTCTGTACAAGTTTCATGAGGCTAAAATCAAGGTGTCAGCCTCCTTCTTGTTGACTCCAAAGAAGAATCCGTTTCCTTGCCTATTCCAGCTTCTAGATGCTCCCCAGCTTCCTCAGCTTGTGGCCCCCTTTCTCCCTCTTTAAAGCCAGCGGGGGCTAGTTGAGACCTTCTCAGATTGCATCAGTCTGACTTTCTGCCTCCTTCTTCCATTTTTAAGGACTTTTGTGATTACATTGGGCCTAATCAGATAAGCCAGCATAATCTCTCTAATTTATGGTCAACTGATTAGCCGCAACCTTAATTCTATCTGCAACCCTACATGTATAATAACATATTTACAAGTCTTGGGGATAAAGACCTAAACATCTATTATTCTTCCTACAGAAAAAAAAAATATGTATGTATATCCACACACACACACACACACACACACACACACACACACACACACGTATCTTATATATATGACAGAAATGCTCAACTCTAAACACTTATTCTTTATGTTGTTTAAAAACATAGACTTCTAAATTTCAGATAAATGTTATAGAAATACTAGTTATATTTTTAAACTTCACGTTTAGAAAGTTTTGACTTTCTTTAAGAAATAAGAAAAACAAACAAACTCTATCCCTTCCCACTTCTCCTTTTTGTGTCTCCTGATGTTTTATTCTTATGGTATTATTTTTGCATCATCAAGATATACAACATTTAAACTCAGTCCTCAAAACTGAATTTCCACTACTAGTTATCTGAGGCTTATGTTTAACTAAAGTCAAGAATCATTATCAATCATTTCTCCACTCTTGAGTTATTTATTTTAATTCTTTTCTTTGTTGCCTGGTATTCACCTTTATGTGTTCTTTATTTCAGGATGGGCTCACAGATGTTGTACTTGTCCAGTCCTTGTGTCCTTAAAAATATGTTTGGCTTTTATACCTAGATGATGAGCATCTTAGGTCACAATTCTTAACAGTAGGAGATGTAGACATTTTTCTTTGGTTTTCCGGAACTCAATGCTGCTTGGTAAGTCTGAGGCTAGCATGATTTTTCTAGATTACAGCTTACTTGCTTTTTGTTTGTTTTGATTTGGTTTTGCCTGGATGACTAAAAATATCTCTTTTAGAGAATTCCAGGGAAGATGACAGAATAGGAGAATCCTAGGCATCCCATGGTAAAAAGATAACACCCACATCACTATAAATAACCCAGAAAACAACCTGAAGGAAGGCTGGCAGAACAGAGTCTTGACACCTAAATGTAGAGAAGAACCACATAAAAGAGGGTAAGAAGGGCAGAAACACAGAAGTCAAATGGGACCATCTGCAAGAATGGAGAGAAGACCAGACCCCACACCAGCCACCCCAGGCATAGGGGACCCCACATGGGAAAGATGAATTCCCGTAACATTTGTCTTTGAAAACCAGAGGGGCCTAATAATCACTGGGGCTTAACATCTGGAACTTTAAAAAATCAGCAGGCTCTACTTTGGGAGAGCAGGGAGGGCAGAATCCCCACCCTTAAAGACACAGCGCAATAAACAGCCCAGCTCAGGTCCAGCATAGAAGCAGCAGTTTGAAAAATATTGGGAGTGTCTGGGCGGCTGAGTCGGTTAAGAATCCGACATCGGCTCAGGTCATGATTTCACCATTCCTGAGTTTGATCCCTGCGTTGGATCCTGTGCTGACGGCTCAGAGCCTGGAGCCTGCTTCAGATTCTGTGTCTCCCTCTCTAACAGTCTCTCCCCTGCTCACACTCTGTCTGTCTGTCTGTCTCTCTCTCTCAAAAATAAATAAGCATTAAATTTTTTTTTAAAAAAGGAAAATATCTGAAGTATCTGAGAAAGAGATTTATTTACTGCTCTCAGAGCATGTGCTGGAGGGGCAGAGATCCTTGGGGGACTTCTCCAAGAACAAAAGGGCTAGTGGGAGTCTTTTCCCTTCCCCACCTCCAAACCTAGTCATAGGGACATCTGTGGGAGCCAGGACCATGCCAACACCCACTACCTAACATGCAAACAGTGCTCCCTACCCTGCATTCTCTCGTGGAACAACCCCCTCTAGTACACCCTTGGCCTGAGCCCATCCAAAGTGGTGCCACAAGCCTGGTAGTGTGCAAGCAGCTCCAATAGAGGCCAGTACCACTCCAAAGTGACTCCTGCTCCAGGGAGAGGGGAAGATAATCACATACACCAGACTGACTATGGCCCCAGTAGTGGGCTGGGGAAGACATCAGGCCTGACTGTGGACCCTGACCACTAACTAAAGCTTCTTAGAGGACAACACAGGGAGAGTGCCCTGCGGTGCAATGCAACCACAGCTCTGGCAAACACTTGGTCTGACCCAGCTCCAGACTGGCCTACTAACAACACAGAGACCAAACCTTGCTCACAACAGGCGAAGAGAGCCATTGTAGACAACTGGACTAAAGGCAAAAGCAGCTCAGCCACAACAGTAGGACACATGCAATACACATAGGACACCCATCAGGTTCTGGTGAACAGTGGACATTGCACTGCTGGGCACCACGGGACCTCTTCTTCATAAGGCCACCACTTTCAAAAGCAGGAGATATAGTTGATTTTCCTAACACATAGAAATAGACATAGAGAGTTAGACAATATGAGGAGACAGAAGAATATGTCCCAAATGAAAGAACATAACAAAATTACAGCAAGAGAGCTAAACAGAATGGAGATAATTACTATACCTGATAGAGAATTTATTTTTTTTATTTATTTTTAACTTTTTAAAAAAATACTTATTTTTGAGAGGGAGACAGACAAGCATGAGTGGGGAGGGGTAGAGAGAGAGGGAGACGCAGAATCCAAAGCAGGCTCAGGCTCTGAGTTGTCAGCACAGAGCCTGATGTGGGGCTTGAACCCATGAACCGTGAGATCATGACCTGAGCCCAAGTCAGATGCTCAACTGAGCCACCCAGGCACCCCCCCCCCGACCCTATACAGAATTTAAAGTAATGGTCATAAAGATACTCACTGGACCTGAGAAGAGTAGAGGACCTCAGTGAGACTCTTATCAAAGAGATAGAAAACATAAAAAAGAATGAATCAGAGATGAAGAACTTAATAACAAATTAAAAAAAATACTAGATGGAATAAATAGTATACTAGAGGAAGAGAAGAACTGATCAGTGATCTGGAGATTCCAGTAATGGAAAGCAATCAAGATGAATAGGAGAGAGAGAGAGAAAAAAAAAAAAAAAGAATAAAAATGAAGATAGATTTAAGGAACTCAGCAACATTAAGCATAATCACATTTGCATTATAGGAATCCCAGAAGAAGAGAGAGAAAAGGGGGCAGAAAATTTATTTGAAGAAATAATAACAGAAACTTTCCAACTATGGAGAAGGAGACAGAAATCTAGATCCAGGAGGCACAGAGACAACAAAATCAACCCAAGAAGAGAAAAGAAAAGAAAAGAAAAGAAAACAAAAACCCTGCAGCCTAGAATACTCTATCCAGCAGGGTTATAATTCAGAATAGAAGGTGAGATAAACAGTTTCCCAGACAAAGAAAAGTTAAAAGATTTTATGAATACTAAACCAGCCCTACAAGAAAGGCCATTAGTAAAAGTAAGAAAAGTAGGAAGTAAAAAGGAATGAAATTAACTATATCTATAAAAATCAGTCAAGGGATTCACAAAATAAAAGGATCTAAAGTATGAAACAATATACCTTAAATGTAGCAGGGAGAGAGGAATAAAGAATAGGTTCAAAGTTAAGCAACCATTAACTTCATATAGACTGCTATATGCATAATATATTATATATATATGCACTATATATTTATATATATATATAAATATTATATATAGTATATATACTATATATATATAAATATATATAAATATATATAAATATTATATATAGTTATATATATATATAAACTTGGGGCACCTGGGTGGCTTAGTCGGTTAAGTGTCCAACTCTTGATTTCAGCTGAACTCATGAACTCATGGTTCACTGGATTGAGCCCCACATCAAGCTCTGCCCTGACAGCGTGAAGCCTGCTTGGGATTCTCTCCCTCTCTCCCTGCCCCTACCCCACTTGTGCTCTCTCACTATCTCTCTCAAAATAAATAAATAAACTTTAAAAAAGGTGTTATATATTAACCTAATGGTAACCATAAATTAAAAACAAGTAATAGATATGTAAAAAACAAAGAGAAAGGAATCCAATATATCTTTATTTTATTTTATTTTAATTTTTTAAACATTTTATTCATTTTTGAGACAGAGAGAGACAGAGCTTGAACGGGGGAGGGTCAGAGAGAGAGAGGGAGACACAGAATCTGAAATAGGCTCCAGACTCTGAGCTGTCAGCACAGAGCCCGATGTGGGGCTCAAACTCACAGACCGTGAGATCATGACCTGAGCCGAAGTCGGACGCTCAACTGACTGAGCCACCCAGGCGCCCCTCCAATATATCTTTAAAGAAAGCCAGCAAATCATGAGAAAAGAGAATGAGAGAAAAAAGGAACAGAGAATTACAAAAACAACCATAAAACAGTTAACAGAAAGGTAATAAGTACACACCTATCGGTAATTACTTTGAATGTAAATGGACTTAATGTCCCAATGAAAAGACATAGGGTGGCAGAATAGATAAAACACAAGACTCATCTATATGCTGCCTACAAGAGACTCATTTCAGATCCAAAGACATATGCAGATTGAAAGTAAAGGATGGAAAGCAAATGGAAGTGAAAAGAAAGCCAGGGTAGTAATACTTGTATCAGACAAAAAGACTTTAAAAGAAACACTGTAACAAGAAACAAAGGACACTATATAATTGTAAAGGAAATAATCTAATAAGAAGATATAACAATAGTATATATTTATGCACCTAACATTGAAGCACCCAAATCCATAAAGCAGCTAATAACAAACATAAAGGAAGTAATCAATAGTAATACAATAGTAATAGGAGACTTTAACATCCCACTTACATCAATGGATAGATCATCCAAACAGAAAATCAATAAGGAAACAGTGGCTTTGAATGGCACATTGGACCAGATGGATCTAACAGATACATTCTGAATATTCCATTCTAAAACAGCAGAACACACAATCTTTTCAAGTTCACACGGAACATTTTCCAGAAGAGATCACAGATTAGGTCATAAGCCAAGCCTCAATAAATTCAAAAAGATTGAAGTCATACCATGCATCTTATCAGATGAGACAGAGCTATGAAACTAGAAATCAACCACAAGAAAAAAAACCTCGAAAGAACACAAATACATGGAAGCTAAATAACATGATACCAAACAATGAATGGGTCAACCAAGAAGTTCAGAGAGGAAATAAAAAAAAAATACATGTAGACAAATAAAAATGAAAACACAGTGTTCCAAAATTTTGGGGATGCAGCAAAAACTGTTTTAAAAGGGAAGTTTATAGCAATACAAGTCTACCTCAAGAAGCAAGAAAAAATCTCAAATAAATGACCTAACTTTACACCTAAAGGAGGAAGAAAAACAAGAACAAACAAAACCCAAAACCAGTAGAAGGAAGGAAATTATAGAGATTAATGCAGGAATAAATGAAATAGAAACTTAAAAAAAAAGCATAGTCTATATCAATGAAACCAGGAGCTGGTTCTTTAAAAAGATCAACAAGGGGTGCCTGGGTGGATCAGTTGGTTAAGTGTACAACTCTTGATTTGGGCTCAGGTTATGATCTCATGGTTCATGAATTCAAGCCCCACATTGGGCTGTGTGCTGACACACAGAACCTGCTTGGGATTCTTGCTCTCCCTCTCTGCCCCTCCCCCCTCGAGTGTGCACTCTTTTTCTCTCTCACTCTTTCTCTCTCTCTCAAAATAAATAAATACACTTTAAAAAGGCAACAAAATTGATAAACTTATAGCCAGTGTCATCAAGAGGGAGAGAGAGAGAGAGAGAGAGAGGACATAAATAAACAAAATCAGAAATAAAAGAGGAGAAATAACCAACACCACAGAAATACAGAGCATTATGATTGAATATTATGAAAAAATATATAATGAAAAATATTATGAAAAATTGGACAACCTGGAAGAAATGGATAAGTTCCTAGAAACATTAATGTCACAAAACTTAATCAGAAAGAAAGAAAACTTGAACAGACTTATCAGCGATGAAATTGAATCACTAATCAGAAAAACTCCAAACAGAAACAAGTTTGGGACTGGGGGCTTCATAGATAAATTATACCAAACATTTAGAGGTAATACCTATTCTCTTCAAATCATTCCAAAATATAGAAGAGGAAGAAAAGTTTCCAAATTCATTCTATGAATCCAGCATTACCCTTATACCAAAACCAGGTAAAGACACTACAAAAAAAGAAACTACAAGCCAATATTTCTGATGAACTTAGATGCCCAAATCCTCAACAAAATATTGGGAAACAAAATAAAACAATACATTAAAAAATCATTCACTATGATCAAGTGGGATTTATTCCTGGGATGTAAGGGTGGTTCAATATTTGCATTTCAGTCAATGTGATACAACACATCAACAAGAGAAATCATAAAAGACATGTGATTATTTCAGATGGAGAAAAAGCATCTGATAAAGTATAACATCTATTCATTATAAAAACCCTCACCAAAGTATGTTTAGAAGGAACATACCTCAACATAATAAAGGCTATGTATGTAAAACCCACAGCTAACCTCATACTCGATGGTGTAAAACTGAGAACTTTTCCCCTAAGATAAGGAAAAGACAAGGATGTCCACTCTCACCACTTTATTTAACATAGTTTTGGAAGTCTTACCTACAGCAGTAAGACAAGAAAAAGGAACAAAAGGCATCCAATCAGTAAAGAAGAATTAAAACTTTCACTATTTGCAGATGGTGTGATATTATATATAGAAAATCCTAAAGACTCCACCAAAACAAAACAAAACAAAAAACAAAACAGTAGAACTGATAAATGAATTTAGTAAGGTCACAGGATTCAAAATCAATATAAAGAAATCTGTTGCATTTCTACCACTAATAATGAAGTAGCAGAAAGAGAAATTAAGAAAACAATTCCATTTACAAGTATACAAAAATCATAAAATACCTAGGAATAAACTTAACTAAGATCTATATTCTGAAAACTATAAAACATTGTAAAAGAAATTGAAGATGACACAAGCAAATGAAAAGATATTCCATGGGAAGAACCAATATTGTTAAAATGCCCATACTATCCAAGGTGATATACAGATTTACTGCATTCCCTATCAAAATAACAATAGCATTTTTCACAGAATTAGAACAAATGTTCTTAAAATTTGTATGGAACTGCAAAAGGCCTCAGATAGCCAAAACAATCTTTAAAAAGAACAAAACTAGACGTGTCACAATCCTAGATTTGAAAACATACTACAAAGCTGTAGCATTCAAAATAGTATGGGACTGGCAAAAAATAGACACATAGATCAATGGAAGAGAACAGAGAAGCCAGAAATAAACCCATGATTATTGGGTCAATTAATCTTTGACAAAGGAGGCAAGAATATGCAATGGGGAAAAAGCAGTCTCTTCAACTAATAATGTTGGAAAAACCAGACAGTTACTTGCAAAAGAATGAAATTGGACCACTTTCTCATATCACACATAAAAATAAACTAAAAATGGATTAAATACCTAAATTTGAGACCTGAAACTGTAAAAATCCTAAAAGAGAACACACGTAGAAATTTCTCTGACATCAGCCAATTTTCGGACATTGATATGTCTCATGAGGCAAGAAAAACAAAAGCAAAAGTAAACTATTGGGATTGCATGAAAATAAAAAGCTTCTGCACAGGAAGGGAAACAACCAGAAATCTACTGTATGAGAGTAGCACAAAAGGCAATTTACTGTATGAGAGAAAGTACAATCTACTGTATGAGAGTAGTACAAAAGGCAATCTACTATATGAGAGAAAGTATTTGCAAATGACATGTGACAAAGTGTTAGTATCCAGAATATATAAAGAACTTCTACAACTCAAAACCAAAAAAAAAATCCAATTAAAAATGGGCAGAAGACATCAACAGACATTTCTCCAAAGAAGACATGCAGATGGACAACAGACACATGAAAAGATGTTCAACATCACTCATCATTGGGGAAACAGAGATCAAAACCACAATGATATATCATGTCATACATGTCAGAATGGCTAAAAATCAAAAACACAAGAGACAAGTGTTGGTGAGGATGTGGAGAAAAAGGTTTCTCAAAAAATTAAAAACAGAATTACCATATGATCCAGTAACTCTACTACTGGCTATTTACCTAAAAAATACAAAAACAATCATGCAAAAAGATACATCCATGCCTATGTTTATTGCAGCATTATTTTATAATAGTCAAATAATGGAAGGAACCCAAATGTCCATTGATAGATGAATAAAGTGAGATATATCATATATATATATATATATATATATATATATATATATATATATAAAATATATAATAGATAAATGTACATATTATATTCCATTATATATAAACTAATATGAAAATAATATGAAAAATAAAAATAAAAAATAATTAAATCTTTCCATTTACAGCAACATGGATGGACCTAGAGGGTATAATGCTAAATGAAATAAGTCAGTAAGAGAAAGACAGATACCATGTGATTTCACTTATATATGGAATTTAAGAAACAAAACAAAGAAAGAAAGAGACAAACCAAAAAACAGACTTTTAACTGTAGAGAACAAATTGATGGTTTCCAGAAGGGAGGTGGGGGTAGGGATGGGTGAAACAGGTGGATTAAGAGTAAACTTACCATGATGAGCACTGAGTCATGTATAGAATTTTTGAAACACTATATTGTACACCTAATACTAATATAACACTGTATGTTAACTGTACTGGAATTAAAATTTAAAAAATTACTTGAGGTTAAATACTTTAGTCAGGCTATATATTTATCATTGTTTTCTTGAAACATAATGTTTTTAAACGTAATCAGGTTTTCCCTCAATTTTTTTTTTAAATTTTTTTAACGTTTATTTATTTTTGAGACAGAGAGAGACAGAGCATGAATGGGGGAGGGTCAGAGAGAAGGAGACACAGAATCTGAAACAGGCTCCAGGCTCCAAGCTGTCAGCACAGAGCCCGATGCGGGGCTCAAACTCACGGACCGCGAGATCATGATCTGAGCCAAAGTTGGCTGCTCAACCAACTGAGCCACCCAGGTGCCCCAGGTTTTCCCTCAATTTTAAGGAAAATTTCTGCTTTTACATTGTGGAATTCTAGGTACCTTTTATAGATTTTCTATTCTAGATGCTCATTATATTACATTAAATCATCGTTATCTTCATTCCTTTAAAACACTTTATTTCTAGTTGCTTTATTTGTCTCTTTTCCCTCTGCACTTACTGTGAATATTTTGACTTCTCTGTATCAGGACTTGGAGCACACTTGTGTTCACAGGTCTGCAGAATGGGTTTCTGGAAATGGGGAGGCTAAATTGAGGTGACCAGTAATACAAGGTGTTACGGCACAGGATGTTCAAGATTGTGTTCCCACATCAGTGTTGACTGTCCAAACTATGTTTAGTTCCTTATAGCTTATGGAGTAATTATGTTTAGTTCATTATAGCTCATGGAGTAATTTCAGGTGTATCATCTCATTTAACCTTCACATAATCTATGAGGTAGACAGGGAAATATAATTTCCACTTTTTGGATGCATGTAAGTAATGAACTAAATCACTCTCCCGTTATTAGAATATTGATGTTGATATAAAAACTGTTACTTAGCTGACTCAACCTTTTTCTCTTTCCCATCTCCACTGTAAAAAATACTCACTTTCTTACCCAGCCTTGCAGCTCAGGGTGGCCGTGTGACATATTTCTGACTAGCAAGATGAAAGAAATTCAGCTGCAGGAGTATTTGGGGGGAAAGCTTTTACTTGTCTGATAAAGCAACAGATAGTGCTGACATTTCAGTTTCCCTGATTCCATCTTTCCTTGACATGAACACAATGCCAAGGGATGGGGCAGTCATGAGAAAAAGTACAGGAACAATTCATTTAATATTAACCCCAATATGTTTAAGTCAAGGAACCAATGTCATCAGCTGCCTCCTATTTCTAAACTCCTTATTCCAGGAAAAAAATAATCCTCCTTTTTTCTATCCCATATCAGTTTATACAACTTGTGGCCAAAGCCTGTTGATAATGTAAATGTGTGGAGATTACCAGGCTCAATGTCATACATTATATATAAATTTACCTTAAACTTAAATAAGTTTAAATCTTATAACTATCTTTATTGTTTTCCTGATAATTACCCAGATTAAGTTACCTCCCATAAAGAACTGGGACCTTACCAGGGAAGAAAAATTTTAGCACTTTAACTCATTGGGCAAGTATTCAAAATAAATTGTTCCAAGAAGCAAAGTTAATTTATGCCATTTGAATAGAAAATAGTATTAGTTTAAGTCATTGTGTTTCCACGTAAACCAGAAGAATAAGAATGACTAAAATTCTTTGTGTATAAATCTAAATATTTTTCCTGATTTGCAAGAGTCTGCTAGACACTGAATGATTATTTTCATTTGCATAGTATAAGCAATTCACTTTCTCATACACCTTAAAAGTCTACCTACACAAGAGATAAGAATTATGTTGTTTTATATTAAAATTGATATAATTTCATGAATCATTTTCATTGACTGATGATTTATAAACTATTTCCCTTCTGGAAAACCTCATTATTTTTTGAAGCCTCTACTACTCTCCAAAAAACATCCCAACTTAATAAGTATCCTACCATGTTGTGCCAATTTGCAAGTTATGGGTAATCTGGGCAAATCTTTTAATTGGTTTTGAATTGTGCAGTTTGTCTCAGAACTACATAAACATTAAATAATTCAGAGACTAAATGAAACCTTATAATGCAGCACACCAAAGTTGTTTAAACAAGTTTGGTTTGTTTGTTTGTTTTTTTTTGATAATCAGATAATTATACATAACTAGTCATCATTACTTCAAACAAATTATGTTTTGTTGAAGCATGAAAGAGGGTTCCTGGCACTCTTTTGAGTTCAACTAATCTTATTGATAATAGGTGTCTGTCAGCAAAACCTGTTTATTGGTGTTATGGTTTGTTATACAGCATGTGTAGTTGCTGCTCTGTAGTAAGCTTCTCTTAATTATATCATTTTTCAAATAAATATTTGTATCTTTTATTTTGAAAAATCACAGGTTCAGTAAGCTTGGCAAATGTGTGTATATTTTGAACACAGAATGCTTTGTCTTTTATTCACCGTAGATTATCTGTAATAATACACTGCTTCATGAGACAGCACTAGAAAAGAAAAAAAGGCAAGCAGTTGTTTGCTGTGCATTTAAGTACTTAAACGGAGTCACTCTGCTTTCAGACATTCTTGCTTGACTAATTCACTGGAGTCAAATGGTTTAGAGTGCTGTGTCATGCCAATCAAGAGCATTAGCATCATTTGTGCTGTAGAAAAGCTTGCACTGAAGGGAGGAGGGATTCTTTGGCTCTGTCTACACAGATTAAGTAAAATGGAAAACTAAGGCATTTATCCAACTAATTCTGACAAAAAGAAAAAAAAGTGGGGTCAATTATTCAAGTAGTTATAGATGCAATGGAGTTTATTGGATAAGTACTCCACCATCTTCCCATTTTTTCTACAACTGGAATTGTTTTTGTGTTTCTGTAGAATGTGGGGCACACTAGGAATAGTACCCTCATGAAGCATCATTTAGGGGATTGTCAAAGATAAAACAACAGTAAATTCTTTGATCTGTCCTTGCTTAAAGCATTTAGCATATGTGAATGGGATGATGATAAACTACTTTCACATAATATACACCTAAAGGATCAGTGTCCTTCGGCCACTTAACTTTTTAAGAATGACAGTCTGAATTTATAAGGTAATAATTGTGACTTTCAATACACTAAGTTATTAGAAAATGTTATTTTGATTATAATAAAATTGAGATATGTTCTATTAAAACCACAAGGACAATAGATGATGCTCACTTTTTTTTGAGTATTGAGAAGTTCTTACCTTCAAGTTTAAAATATTTCATTAATTATATATACTTCCAAAAGTTAAAAAAAAAAAAAAAGCTATGCCATCAGGGAAAACAAGCAGGTAACATATAACAGATTTAAAGAAAATGTCATAAGAGAATGACAAACTAACATTAATCATTAAACCAATATTTATTGGACAACTTAGAGTCAAAATGTTTCTTTTATATTATCTTCTAAATTACCTTTCTTTCTAAAACAAGAAAAGAAACATGTTCTATATAAATCCATTAGATAAAACTTGTAAACTGTCTTTCAAATTGATATTGATTTATTTTTCTTAATTAATGATAAGTATAGTTAAAACGTTCCAATATAATAAATTTACACTTAAATTTGTTTTAATTTTTGCTTTATATATTTTTTGAATACAAGATTTTGTTTTGTATGTTTTAAGTGACTAGCATTTAAAAATTTTATATTTTCCATTGCATTGAGTCATTCATCATTACCTAGTTCTCTCTTAATCTCAGGAATTACTTTGATTTTAATATCTATTTTGCCTGATAATAATCAAACTGCACTAGCTTTTTTTTTCTCTTTCTTATTTTGGTGGTATACCTTTTCCTATTATTCAATCTATTTGCATTTTTTCAACCTATTTGTATTTTTATGTGTTATATATGTCTATTTGTTTTTCACTGGATCATTTAACCCACTTAGATTATTAGAATTTCTGATTATTTAAACTTGCCTCTATCTTCTTTGGGGATAAAAATTTGTCTCTCCTACTCTAGGTTCATTTTTACTACTTTTATTTTATTCTTTTGAATGGAGTATGGCTTCTCATTAGATTTTTTTCCTTTTTGCTTACTGTGCTTCATTTCTTTTAGTAATAACTCTGGGAATTTTAACATGCATACTAACTTATCAAATTCTGAAGCTAATCATCAATTCACTCTCCTTCCAAACAAATGTTAGGACAGTATTAACTCTGAAAATTTCTTCTCTTTTTATGCACTATTGCTATAGGGATTTTTATTTTACCCTATTTTTCTCTTTTACTTTTTAAATTTTATTTATTTATTTTGGGAGAAAGATGTTGAGTGGTGGAGGGACAGAGAGGGAGAGAGAGAGAGAGAGAGAGAGAGAGAGAGAGAGAGAGAATCCCAAGCAGGCTCTCCACCATCAGTGCACAGCCTGTGTGGGGGGGGGGGGGGGCGGTGCTAAAACTCACAAACTGCAAAATCACGACCTGAGCCAAAATCGACTCAGATGCTTAACCGACTGAGCCAACCAGACACCCCATTATTTTTCTCTGTTACAAACACAATAGTCAATGTTTACTTAGTCTTAACAACATATTAATTACTTTCTTAGAACATCATCCTTGCATCTCAGAATTTCCACATGGAAATGTCTTTATTTCACCTTCACTCTTTGTTGAATATGGAATTCTAGGTTCATAGTTATTTTCTCTCAGTACACTGAGATAATAGTATTCTATTATCTCTGGCTTCCATTGCTACTGATGAGAATGTGTTAATTTAATCATTCTATTTACTTAGACAATGTATCTTTTCCATCTGATTTCAAGATCATTTCTTTGTCCTCAGTGATATTCAATTTTAGCACTATATATTTACATATAGATATACATCTATATAGATATATAGATACAGATCTATATATGGATGTAGATAAATGTAGACTTCAAAAACATTTTCCTTGGGATTTTATGAATCTAAGGATGGGTGTTTTCATTGGTTCTGAAAAACTATTAGTCATTTTATCTTGAAATGTTGCTTCTCTCTATTCTTAACAAAAATTCTAAATATATATGCTTTAGAGTGTTCACTCTACCCTCCATGCCTGTTAATAACTCAGTCATGTTTCCTATTTCCTTGTCTTGCTTTACTACAATCCAGATAATTTCTTCAGATATGTCTTCCAGTTTATGAATTCTATTTTTATCTGTGTCTAATGTAATTTTAGAGGCAAGTATTGAGTTTTTAATTTCAATTATTATATTTTTCTTTCACTGATATCTTTGGTTAATTTTATACCTGCTTGGTCAGTTTTTAATAGACTCTGCTGTCTTGCTCATTTTTATCCCCTATTTTAATTTATTAAATATGCTAAACCTACTTAGTCTCTATTATTATTATTATTATTTTTATATTTTCAATATATGAAAGTTTGGGGTCAGATTCTTTTGCTGATGTTTTCTGCTGCTTTATTTGTGTTATAATTTTGACATTGAGTTCTCATTCTTTAAACTTTATTTATATACATTTGCTGAGATTTGGATTGAAATAGGTTTCTGTAGAGATGATATGTGTTTGCTCCTGCCAGGTACCTGGGGGCACCAGTGATATAACAGCATTTTAATTAAGGTATGGTTTGAGTTTATTTGCCCATATCAAAGTATTGTGGGTTCCATTTGCAAACTTAGCTGGTAAAGATTGGCTTGTGATATGAATTCCCAAAGAGGTTTTTCCTTTATTCAAAGTTTAGTTGAATTCGTCTTGCTAATCACTTGGGGGAATGTAATATTTCTACTTATACTGAGAGGGTGGCTCTTTAGGGTCTCACATTTATAAAGAGGATTACCTTTTAGATGTCATATCCTTTCCTTGTGAGCACTGCAACCTATGAAGATGTAAAAAGAACACTCAGGTTCACCTAGGTTGATCAGTGCCCTAGAAACACAAATCATAGTAACTGTTTCACTTGCCTCTTGGGTTCTTTCACTTAGTTTCTGACTGGTGAGAACTACTGAACTTTCTTGCCATTTAACTGATATACCTAAAAATATGTATTCACATTTAAATCAGTATTTTTCGTTGTTACCGTGAAAGACTTAATTTCTCTCAAACTGCTAGAAAAACAATGTCAAGAACTCCCATATCACCTCTGTCTGAGTGAATAAAATAATTAACTGGAAGAACTATCTTAAAAGTAGAGAATCATGTATCTGAGTTTCTGTTAACTGCATTACTTACGATTGGCAAGATGCAGTGCTGCCACAGGTGTCCAGGAGTCAGAGCAAGTGTGTGTAAACACCATAATGTTGTCGGAAGGCTCACTTGAAATTGGACTGATACCACATGAGTCTGAGAGAAGGCACTATAATTCACTAGGTAGTTCCAAGTATCCTAATCTAGATGGCAATGGTATTGACCACAAAATGAAGTTGGTTGGCTGACACAGTGAAGGGAATGGGAGGTCTGAGGTTGATGTGAAGTCAGGTGCAGTGGGTATGGCTCTGGATTGGCTGTTCACAGGTGTGTCCTTTAAACTCACCTTTGCCACGAAAGGTTTATGTGAAGTTGGATAAGTTGCTCTCCTCTCTGGGCTTTATTACACTTATCTGTAAAGTGAGGATGCTGATAACATGTGAGACAAAAATCTGTGGCCTCTCAATTCCAACTATCATTTCATCTCCTCTAGGTCCACCATATTTCTTCTGGTAATATGCCCACCACTCCTAATGTTTGAAGAGTCTTTACTGAGTGATTCTGAAATGTTTCATAAAGTAATGAAATTAAGAGTAAGATGACTCAGATTTTACTGGAATAAAGGAAAAGAGAAACCAAGATTGCTCCCATACAAGTGTTATTTATGAATTATGGTAATCAAAAGAGATTTAAATGTAAGATATATCATAAATCATATTCTTTATGACAAATTATTTTCCTGTGCTCAAATTCAAGGTAGTTTTTTCATTGTTATTGTTGTTCTAGGATATTTTGTCAGTCCTATTATTGGCTACATTGTAAAAATAATGTACCTCAAATTTAGGGTCGCTCATTTGCACATGCCTTTTCCAAAGACCCTTTTCCTCTAATTTTAAGTAACATTAATTAAATAACATTCCTTTCAATTAAATAGCATTAACTTTCTCACTTGATTTTTATTTATAATTTCATATATTTTCAAAACCACGTCACCCAAATTTTATAAATTTCAGGATCCATAAACCTGAATCTGCTCTATTTACTCCTTTGTTAAAGAAGAACACATACTGCCTCCTCATTTTCTTTGACTTATCACTTCCTTCAACTTTTACTAAAGAAAACAAACAAAAAAAGGGATTTTGATTCAGGTATACTTACAGAGGGACATGTTTTAATATGGCTCTGAGCTGTTAAAACCAGAGAACAATTTTATCATTATGCAAAAACTCTTTGATGATTCGTTGCCTTCCAAAGCTCAACCTTTCTCTCTTTTTTTAAGCATATGCCCTTAGAAGAAATAACTGATCACTACAGTGGCTATAATATTATAAGTTGTTAAAGTGCTAGTGAGGATAAATATGTGTAATATTTTAATTCATTTCGCAATTTCCAATCCTACCACCACCGCAAACTATCTTACAGTTTCAAAAGCTTTATGTGCAGTTGAATTTGGTAAAGGAAGATTTTTTCAATTGCTTCATGTATTTTGAAAACTATGATAACATGAGCAATTGTTAACTTCAAAATATTCTATTCTGTTTGTATTGTTTTAACATTAAAATTATACTCTCACATATATACATATTGACTATGGCTGGCCATTTCTAGGAATTTGGGTATTTTTGTTAAAGACAAGCAGCCTATTTTGAGATTTTATTTTACATATTTTATTTTTATTTTGAGGGGAATCCAAATATCTACACCATGAACTTAAATTCCTATAGCTGCCAGAACTGACAGAGAATTAGCAAGGCAGAGCCAAGTTCACGCAAGACTGTCTACGGCGCTCTTATAGCTAAAGACAAACCAAAATATTGACTAGTTCTTCTCAAAACAGCATGTATAAGTTGTGGCTGAAATAAGCCTGATGTAAGAAAGAATACAGATGGCAGTATAATCATAGGCTGGGTCTACATGATGCCAAACAACCCATTCAAAAGTGAAAAACTCAGTCGATCAGTTGGTGGTTTTTGTCTACGTGCCACCGAGCAACAGGCTTGACTGATTTCTTCACGAAACTGACTGAGCTTTTGACTAGACTTGAGCAGATGTTTTATCACTATGTATGTTCAGTCTTAGTTGTCAAATCTATAACTCAAATAAGTTCCTCTATGAATGATGAATTTCTTTCCTACATCAAGACAACCTGCAAGTGTTAAGCAAAGATCATCTGCAGTTTTTAATTAATCTTACAGCCTGGTTTAATGCATATGCTTGGCGCACTTTAGGGTATGCCTGGTAAGAAACGGGGTCTTCCCGCTTACACACCCATCTTTAATATTTCATTAATTCATTTGGTATCATCGCAACTCAAATACCCTTTGAAAAGCAATTAAGATTCATTTTACTTTCCTTTTTCACTCAACAATTTCCCTGGTATATAAAACCTATTTGCCAGGAACATGTCAAATGACTACCAGAATTTACAAGGATTGCTTTGATATTTTTCTCCACTTCTTAAAAAAAAAAAAAAAGGCTTCTCACCAAAAGGTGGATCACCACATACTTCAAATATCTCATGACTAAAAATGAAAACAATCAAAACAGACACTTGTCACATAAATTATGTGTGAGCAGGTATCTCATGCCTTTGGTGGCTGTTGGGCCCCAATACCAACTGCAGTTTGGACTTCAATAAATATTTGTTAAATGAATGATTCAATGGATTATACTATACTATTTTTGTAGCCATTGACAACTTGTGGCCTAGTAATAAAGGAGTGGGAGAATAAGTACTTCCACTTACTCCCCTCCTGTCCTGTGAATGTACTGCCCATGCTTTTATTATCTAAACCCAGCTGGAAACCAGAAGCCAAGGGAACCGTTGAAAACAAATGGGTGGAAAATGGTGGGCAGTGGATCTAGAATGAGGCAAATATAATATCTGCTATCTGCACACCACTGTCCTCTACACAATCACTGGGGATAAAGAGCTTAGCATGCATTATAATTCTTAATATTTTCACACATACACACAGGAGAATTACATATATGTGTATTTACACATGTATATGTATTTATGTAGATGATAGATAGCTAGACAGATAGATGAAAATGCTCAAAACCTGGAGTCAGAATAGTTGTTTTTTCCCAAATCCCTTGAAGATGTTGTGACAAATAATCTTTAGTTTCTTTCCAACTATACTATTCTTTCACATGGACTAAATGTGAATGTCTTGGAAGACCATTTACTTTTAAAAAACTAAAAATCCTATTTAATTAAAAATGTAAAACATTTTTAGAGAAGCTGGAAAATACAGAAAATGATGAGTGAGGACACCAGTTCATAAATGATGCTTCTAGGAATTATTTTTTTCCTCCGCCTTCACGAGGCAGTTGTCAGGGAAGAGGATGGTTTTCTGGGTCCATCTCTAATCACTTCCCTTCTTTCTGATTTCTGTCCATCTTCCATCCACTATTTTTTTTACATGCTGTCAGTTCTCTTCTTTTCAAGCTCAAAGAACAGGGAGGAGGATGAATGGGGGAAAAGCAAAGGACTCCACTCTGGGAAAGCTTCTCTGGAAATGTTTACTGCATCAGCATTAATATCTTCCAAAGAAAAGAGCATCTGCCTGTCTTCTGAGACTGCAGAAGCAACTGCCTTTATTTCAAGTTACCTGGGACATGCTCTGGGGTACAATCTTTACGTGCTTGATGCACAGGTCCTTTACGATGTTAACAGTGGGTTGATGGGGGAAATTGTACTTTTATCTTTCCAAATTTCTGTATTTGATTATGTTTCCAGCTAAGCAGTGGATAAAGACTGACTTAGCCCAAGGACCTCTTTCCTATTTATGGAGATGTTGTTTGTTTGTTTGTTTGTTTGTTTTTTACCTTTAATTTAAAACCAAAAAGAGAAATTTTCTAAACTTACTCAAAGGATGTGGAAACTATTTCTCAAAGCTCTGAATTTCCTGAGCTTTACTTTTAAATAAAACCCATCAAAACAGGAGGAATTGAAAGGAGGGGTGGGGGGGGGAGGGTATCATAAAGCATTTTTTTTCAAGCTGGCTAAGAAATTCTATTTGGTTAAATAGGAGCAATTTTCCCATATCCATTCCCCACATCCATACCTTCTGGATGCATGAATGTTTGCCCTATTAAAAAAATAAATTAAGATACTCTCTCTATAAGACAGAGGTCCTTCTTTTATATTATATTATTGCATTATATTACATTAATAATATACATAGGTCAGGGCTACAAATATAGAGAACATTCTTACGACTTTCCTGAAGTCACTCATTTGAATATCATACTAAAACAGGTCTAAAGAAAGAAAATGTTAGGTTCCATTACAACTATCTTATTTACCTATTTATTCAAACTCACCTCATTTAAAAAAATATATAAAAGCATGAAGTCAGTGGTCCTGTAATATATCTTCTTTGCTCAATGTGCTAAGGTCCACATAGAGCTGCTTTAAAATTAAATGGGGGCAATTCTTTCTTTCACTTTTCTAGGACTTTTATCTCCTAACAGTAAATTGTTAATAGATACAGAATATTTCTATTGATTAATTCAGTATGCCAGCTATGATATGATTCACAGAAGGCAAAAGAAATGCCAATGCTTTCACGACACAAGGCCACATTATCGAGAATACCATCTATGGCTCTCTCACAAGTGTTAGGCAGTTTTTATAGAAAAAAGAAAAGCCTTTACACCCGAAGTGGAGCTAATGGATAACTTAAGAGAGCTGTAATTGACATATTCATAACTCTTTTTTTCTGTTAATGTTAGGGAAGATCTTATTTAGTAATACTTTATTATTTGAAAACTAGGTGAAGATTTTGTGTCAAACAAAGAATGAACTAAGGTACAAATGATTTTAAGTTGGGACAAGAAAATCTTTTAGGTTATACCATGTATCATGAATATTTTTTTTAGCTATATTGATATATATAAACAAACAAACTTGGAGCAATTAGCCTTAAAAGTTCAGAAAATAAAAAGGAAAATGTCTTAATATCCATTACAGGAATGTTGATGGTTTATTTGCTTGTGCTATGTACCAACACAAGCAATTTTAGTGGACTCCTTTATTTGCCACTTTACATGCCTAGATAATTAGTTAATATGCTTATATTAAGCACCTACTCTGTGTCAGACTTGGAGTTATTTGAGCATAGATGCTATTTAACTTCAAGATCTGCAAAGGTACCAAACAATGAGATTTTAACAGGAAGTGAACAAGAATCACTAAAAATATTTGACCGCCATAGCATTTATGGAGGTTTTTAAAAGTTAAAAATAAAGCTCTTGTCTTGTGGCGGATTCACTCTTGATCCAAACCCAAAGTACACTGAAGAAAGCGTGTGATTGGGTCAGGTTTTCATCCACCTGGAAACTTTGTGAACCATTTTAAAACTGTGGGCGTGCTCTTTTGATAGCTTCTTTGTGGTTCTAAGTCTATGGATATTTGATGTGGGCTCCTTGAGGACCACCTTATCGCAGTCTCCTGATTGGGCAGCAAGAACCTGACATAGAGAGCCATATGAGACTTCCTCATTTCCTGCGACCTTGGGGAATCCCACTGACTTCTTCCGAATTCTTATTCATTCATTCATTCATTCACTCACTCAGCATCAGAGGGGAGTTAGCATCACAGGAAGAAACCCAGGAGATACTGTAGATCATGACTGGGTGGGGAGACGTGCATGCTTGGACCCGAGTCTTATTCAACTAGCTTTTCTCCTTGTAAGAGAAATGCTGTGTGATAAAAAATAAAGGAGCATCAATCTCTGGTCCCTGAAAATAAGAATAGTATCACATAAACCTCACAGTTTCTCCAATACTAGTCCATATTTTCCTCAACTTTTACTACTTTGGATGCCATCTGTATCAAAGTATAATAAGAAGGCAATTCAAGGGGAGTATCAGTTTAAAGGGAAAAAAAAAAGTAAAAGAGAGAAAAAAAAAACAGGCCTGGAGAGGGGGCACCGCTTGGCATCAGGTCACTGAGTGTATTCATTATTTGTTCCCATTACCATGTTATGTCTTAATTACTCTGGTTTGGCTTCCCACCCGGGGTCACTATGTCACAGCTGGTTTTCTGCCCATCCCTAATTAATAAAGCCTCATTTAGTATCCAAGTTTATTGTAATAAACCTCTGCTGAGGGATACAGCAGAAATAAGGAGACAAAAAACAAACCAGAAATTATCAGAGTTGCTCTGACAGTAACCTTGCACCATAAAGGGCCTTGGTTCAGGCTTCTCTGGGTTACTTTTAACCTGGAAAATACGTCCATTTGATTTCAGTTGGAATTTATGGCATAATTGGTCAGTGATCAGATTT